>NC_056587.1:15695962-15780962 GCF_018340385.1 Cyprinus carpio
TTTCCACTCGACTGGTCTTGTTTCTCTCTCGTGGACTGAGAACGACAGTGACATGCCCCCATCCATAACGAATGCACTAGAGATGTTTCTGCCTGACGCCTCTCTCCTCTTTTCTATCCTCGCTTTTTAAATCAATATTTGAGTGGGAGGTGGGCCCCACATTCACTGCCACATATCTCTGGGGAGCAGGAGGCACTCTGGCTGGTGGTCTTGGTTTGGGTTTTAAAGGAAGGGATCAGACGGAGCAGGGCACAGACACTAAATCAATGGCCTTATCCAAACCTCTTGGTCCGCATGAGGAGAAAACGGAATTTCTATCAGGAGATTATATTTGTTCACGAGCTTCTGACCCGTTGGCCCCTTTTTCCCTTCTATCTTCCATCCAGCTCAGAACTGCAAATAGCCAAGCTCAAGTTTTCGACATCTTTAATTCTCTCAATTTTTGCCTGCTTTCCAGCCTTTTTCAGGCCATGTTTCCTCTTTTTTTTTTTCACCCTGATTCCAGAGATGGATTATGATATTGACGTACCCAGGGCATGGATGTCTCAGGGGCCCTTCACACAGGAAGCATTCTAGCATTAAAAACAGCCAGACGGAGGAACAGAAGTGTACAAAAGGCATGTTTATGGGTACATGAAATCACACAGCATTTATCCTAACCCTAGATTGCTTTAATTGGTCAATGGTTTAAAATAGACATTGATTCAATGAGCCACGTCAAATGTTTTTAACTTACTAAAGCACCTAAACTTGACATTTCTCTGTTAATTGGCAAAAACAAGTACATATTTTAAACACATGCTACAAGACTAGCAGGGATGTGCAAATTTAGCAATTTTGGCTTCCCCTTGATTCGTGAAAGTGAATTTGAATCAAATTGCCTGTAACATTTGATTTTGGATTACAATGACAGGAAGATAAATTGTTTCTCAATTCAAAGAAATTCCAGGTAATGCATTCTGGGAAGCATGTCTGTCTAGCCTATATACCTGAAAAACCTCAAAGCTTTTTAAGCTCTAAAACTTTTTGTCAAGCCATCATTCAAAATTTGAAAAACTTTGCTGATCTAGTTATGAATCAGTTTAAATTTCAGTTAATTTTAAGTCTACTTCCATTCTACTTCCATTTAATTGCAGTTCTGAATCCTGTTTGCTATGCCAATTCAAATTCAGTTCATAGTATTGGAACTGATTCTCAATTAAAATATGAATGCCTCACAAACATGAAGTCTAGTAAATACGAACTGTTTCTGTAACCCTTCAGGGCCCCCTGTTGGTCTGGGGCCTTGGGCAAATTCTAGACAGCCCCGTGGATTGGTTCTGTCCTTCACATAGTCTACTGCTTCCCTTTCTTCTCTTTCATTTGTGCAATCACAGTCATTGCTTTCTATATGCCCAATTTATGCAATCTTGATTTCATCTGCTTTATCAATACATTCAGTACAGCAAACCTCTAACTGTACTGTGCTACCTTTCCTCCATTTGATTTGCTGTCTCTGTACACAGTGTCTAATCCTTTGCTTCTCCTCCGGGGTGGCAGATTGACTCCTGCCTGAGGGCTAAAGCCTTCCTGACATCATGTGAGGTCTGCAGCCATGACACATAGTCCCTCGCTGCACACTGTTGTTCCTCTGCCGCAGAGTCATTAATATTGATTTACTTAATTGGTTGAGCCTAATCCATCCAATAGGGCTGTAAACCTAGCCCACCTTGGAGAGCATAGCACCTTGGGATAGTTGATGAATCGTTTTAAATCATCTTTTGTGGTTTGTAAAGCATGATTACCTATCTTTTCACCCGTCTCGCTCTTCTCCCTCTGTTTCAGACATTCCACACAGCAGCAAACCAATAAACTCATAACAAGCACAAGCCAGCTTGTTAAACAACTCACTGACATCATCAGCGGGTCTTCACGGGTAAAAAAAATATTTTCTAAATCTTTCAATTTCCTTTTGTTTTTGGAACAATCATCCTTATATAAGTACAGTCAGTGATATTGGTTTATATCATGAAGCATTCCACTGGCATTTGTTCTAAAATGTCAAGGTAAAGTTATGGTGGTGTTAAACTGAACCAGCGTTCATTTTGAAATCATGCTCTTTTGTTTCCTCGCAGCAGGACAGGCTCCGTCTGACGAGACTCAAAACAGAGCTATCGGATTCTGTGCAGCGATATGGAGACCTGCAGAAGGTACACATGAAGCACAGGCTTTCCTTTATTTGTCCACTAAATAACACATGTGGTTAGGGCTGTAAGAGTTTCTGCAGCAGCTGTCAATCTTGAAAATTTGAGAAGAAATTGTACCATTTTTTGTTGTCGTTTACATTGTGTGAGAAATATATAATGAGATATGAGAAAAATGTATATGTGCCAAATGTAACTGTATCATTATAGACTTAAATCATAATATAAAATTTAATACAAGTTACTCACATATGCTAGCAAATTTCACAAACACAAACAAACCCACTGAAAAACTTAAACAGTAATTTCTTGTAAAACATACTTTAAAAATCTTTGTTTTATTTAAAATTTTGAAAAATATATTTTTAAACAGTATACATAAAAATAAAGCAAAAGACTAAAAAGGGATCTATATTAAGTTGTTTTTATTTGTATTTATTTACTAAAATATATTTATTAACCGACAAGTAAATAGTACTAAATGTTCATTTACATATTTTATGTTATATATTGTTATGTAGTCATACAGTTTTTGTTTCATAGATCGTTTCTTACTTTCTAACTACTAGTCTCCATCCTCAGTCAAGATCAAATGTTATATTTTAATTTCCAGCGACAGTGAGCATATATGAAATATTATTTGTCATATTGTCATATATTTATATATATTATTGTTTTATTTTTTTCTCAGAAATTAAAGCAATTGCACATTTTTCCCCAGGCAGAGAAATAACTCTGAGCATGTGCTGAACAAGTGTCAACACTGTATGTTTGTGTTTGAAGAAATTTAGTTTTAAAACAGTCCCCACTCTCCTCTGCTCTATCTGTGCAGCCCATTCATGCAGCAATAATATAAACCACTGAAAAAAGAATCCACTGAACTTCTCTTTAGTTCAGCTGCTGTCACATGTCTGGGTGTATTTGCATATTAATGTAATTTTTTTCTCCTCTTTGACAGAAAATTGCAGATCGTTCGAGGGCCTTGCTTCCTCCTTCACAAAAGGACAGGAATCAGGTGAGTGGGCTCCAATATCTCAGAGTCCAGAGAGAGTCCACTTCTTTGTTCTTTCATGAGCTCTTCGACATCTCTGTGACAGTAAGATAAAGAGTGTGACTGCGTGTGTGATTGTGTGTGGATGAGGAGCTCTTTGATGCCCCTCTTTTCTCACCACTTCATTTTCTAGCAGGTCAGATATTGACTGTCAGAACTTCATGACACTTACAAATCTAAGTCCTCTTATGAAGTTTGTTTGGAACCACTAGGCTTGTGGTACAGAATGTGCAGCCCTTGCAGTCAGAAGGTGGTCAAAGATCAGGGCTTGAAGGAATATAGACCACAAGATCAGATACATGACCTACCACCTTTATACACTTAAACTGAAAATTCAACTAAAAATTAAAATTCTGTCATCATTAACTCGCCCTCATGTCATTCCAAAGATGTATTTCTTTAATTATGTATTTCTTATGAAATATTAAAGAACATCCTTTCAGATGTTTTCATATAATGAAAGTGATAGGAAACTTGGGATGTTCAGCCATAAAAAAAAAAAAAAAAAAAAAAAAAAAAGAAACATAGTTTAACCTAACCCTATCCCTAACTCTTTCTCCAACATTGACAAGATTTTCCATAATTTATGACACATTGGTTCCCAGCCATTGAGTTATTCCGGCAACCTGTGTTTTCACTGTTGTATTGTAGGGGTCATTGTTATGGATCTTCTGAAATAGTGCATCATCTTCAGATCCAAAAACAACCGAAGAAGAAGATCAGCATAAACAGAAAACTTTTGTATACCAGTGGACTGAAGTTTTTTTTTTACACAGTTGTTAAGCTAACGTGATCACCAAACATTTAACAGCATATAAATCAAAACCTAATGTTACCAATGTTTTTTTTTTTTTTTTTTTTTTTTTTTTTTTTTACGGGACTTACCTAAGTACTGCTTAAAAAGAATCACTTAAACTAATTTAATAAATAAATTAATTAATTAAGATTTCTTTTCTTTTCATTTTCCAGAATAAAGTCAGTCATGTAGGTGAAGGTGGGAAAATGAATACAGAATTACCATTTTTGAGTAATCTATTCCTTTAACCCCAAATTTTTTCCAGGTTTCATAACAAGGGATATCTTTAAACTGGGGTTTCACTTTGAGAACAAAAAGAAAACATCTTGTGGAGAAGAAACAAGATGTTTTAAAAATGACCACAGATTACAGTCCTAGTGATGTTCATGCTCACTGGAGTAGTTTCATTTGATGAAACACACAAAAAATGACATCTCCACATCACCACACTTTTTCTTTTTTCCCAGATTCCATCAAACTTCAATTTTCAGTTCATCTGAGACGGCTCAAGGATGAACTGACGATTGAAAGTGTTGACTGAATGATAGGAATTGTGTTCAATATTACCTGCAGTACATCAGCAGCTCAGATTGGCTCAGCTGGAATGTCACTATAGCACATACACGCTCCTCTCTTACAGTCTGAGGTCTGTTAAAATCCTCTCTTATTCTATTCCCATCCTTCCTGTCACTCTCTAGAGATGCTGCTTTTATGCGCATCTCTGTCACCTGTGGCAATGTCTCTGATCTTCTGTCTCCTTCTACAATCCCCCCTGGAAACATCCGACCAGAGCAATCAAACAGGATGTGTAGTTCCAATATGAATGCCAAGAACACATCGAAAAAACAAACGACATGCTGAGTTGTTAGTCAAGAGTAAGATGTTATTGAGGAGTTGTTTGATCGCCAGGCTCGGCAGAGTCTTTTTTTTTTGGAGGGGGGGGGGGGTTGGGTTCAGAAGAGAACAGGGTTTGTTATCAGCACTGCCAATCTGTAATATGATTCATGAATGTGACTCACTATTATAAACAGAAAATCACATAGGCTTTCATTAAAGTACTCTTGATAATACATGTGTTTAAATGGATTTCTCAACATCAAGTGTAATTTTTTTATAGGTACAGTAGTCTCAATTTCCATTGTGTTGAATAAAAAGAATAATAGTGCGATGAATGTTATCGGAGCTGTTTCTATAAGTAATTAATAATTATGAATTTACTTGTAATATTGTTATTACATTTCTTTCTTTAATTTGCATTTCATTTCGTTTATTTTATCTAGCAATTTTAACTCTTTATATCTCAAACTTTATCTCAGGCCTCCATAGCTTGTTGAGTACTAATACAAAACAGGCTACAGACAAACTAAATTTACGTGTAAAAGGAATTATTTTGCATCAATTTATTCAGTTATTCTTTAAGTTTGGGTGCAAACTCTTGCTTTTTCCATTTTCACACTTTCATTGCATCCCTCAATATGGGTCAACATACAAAAATAATAGAAACGTGTTTAATGCTAGCTGCGCTAATTTAAATCTGAATGTGTTAATGTGAGAGTTCCCACTTCTGCAGCAGCAAACCATATGCTAACAATTAGAGAAGAAAACTAATTGTCTTTCTCATTTGTTTAACCTTTTGCACTTCTGACAGAAGAAAAAAAAATTTTTAGAAATATCTTGGGACCTATCATTTCAAGAGAAGAGAAACAAGATGGGGTCAGGATGCTCTGTCTTTGGATTGATTAGCAGAAAAATGGCTCCGTTGATGTAAATAACTTGCTCTTTGCTCAAACACTCAAAGAATGCTGACTTCTATTTGAACAAGCTGTGAAAAATGTATTAAAGTTACTGCGGTATGAGTGAAAGTCTTCAGATCAGAGGTACATTACATAATGGCACCTTATCCCCCAGAGAATTTGGATTACGGAGACATTTCTGAATAAACGTCTTAAACTGGGAATATCCCATCTTGAATGAGTCATGCTGATCCTATGACTTAATGTGACCCCCCCACCCCATAGTAAATCACTCATGAATTTTGAGAAAATTATTATTAGCAAATTTTAATTTACTGTATATATTCTAAATTTGAAATTAGGGTAAAATAAGCCCAATTACATTTTTGAAGGAATATAATACATTTTAGACTAAATTTCAGGGCAAATTATGCATCCGAGATACGAATGCAGATTAAAGGATAATTTATGTTGTACATCTTGTCAGTAGATGAGAAAAAACTCCAACTACAAGCCACTCTGTAACCTAATAGACAATGATATCCTCAGTGAGTGGGACGACAACAACCGTGCAAAGAAGATGATGTTCTCAGAGTGGCATTGTGCTGGACTGAGATGTATTGGATGTGTTAATTCTGAGAGGGAAGAATACAGTGAGTCATCCAACACATTACAAAAAATAATAGCACACCTCGGGCCTTTATCGATGTCATGCATATGCAAGTTGAGAAATTAGCAGATCAATGTGGGTCTCTCTAAGTGACCAACTCCCACCTCTTCAACCTTCAGGCTGACAGAGAGTTCAAGCTAAATGACTAACAAAGGCAGCAGGTGCTTCCTTTGTGATTCTTTTGCTGCAGTATGAGGTGACGAGTCGTTTTCATTGTATTACATTCTCCACAGCTGTGAAATGTCAGGGCTTTGCTATTATATAAGATGCTTACAAATGGATCTCAAGGAAAGTTGTGTCACTTCTAATATAGAAGTTTCACCAAAGTCATGTCCACGTCTGTAAAGGAACAGGTTTTGGGGTCAGTGAGTATTCAGGGCATGAGCATAGAGTCATCCTTTGATTAAAAACTACTATGGTACACTTTAAAATAAATGTTAGAATAACTGCAAGAAATAATTTTTAATGAAGTAGCTGTCCAGAGATAAACTTAAAAGGTCGACTGAACTTAAGGCCCTGATATACTTCAAGCAAAACCGAAGAACATGTCATTTTGAATGAAATCAGGCCAAAATGAAGTTTGTTTGAAACAGCTTTCCAGAAGAGTTTGGTCCGGCTGGTAAACATCTTCAAACTACCATTGGTCTATGGCAATTATGTTATAGTGGTCTTGGGGCTCTGCTTTTTTAATGTGTAAATTTGCATGTACACACTGGAGAGCTGCTTTATTTTAGAAATTTAAGTATAAGTTGGAATTCTAATTTAAAGTGACACTGACACTGTTTTTTTTTTTTTTTTTTTTTCATGTTAAGTTGCTTACTTTAAAGCAATCTATTGTATAAAGTGCTCTATAAATAAAAGTGACATCACTTTACTTGTCTGGATTGCTGAATGGTGGAGCTTGTGTGAACATACTGTATTACCATCACTGTGATCAGAGGTTTTCTTAAATGCTGTTTTCTCACTGCTGTCATTTTTGTTGTGTGTTTATTTTGTTATTGATAGAAAAGCGCACAGCACATATTCACATATTCATCTAAACATTACTCTCAGCAGGGTGGCTGGCGTTGGAATGTTTGCTAACAGTATACCGCTGCAAAGATATTTTGAACTTTAAGACAGCAGCGAAGAATTAAAAATAACTATATATATATATATATATATATATATATATATATATATATATATACACAGTATTTATAAATATCAGTGCTGTCAAATGATTAATCTTGATTAATCACATCCAAAATAAGTGTTTGTTTACATACTGACATACTGTAATATATGTGTGTGTACTGTGTATATTTATTATGTGTATATAAATACACAATTAATGGTGTTAATTCTCTGACAGCACTAATATATATATATATATATATCCATGCTGCACTAAAACATTGAGCTCATCTAGCGCTGAATCTGAAGATTGTATGTACTTTAAAATATTTTAAGAAATGTTATCTCTCTTTGTGTGTGTGTGTGCATTTGTGTTTGTGTGTGGATAGAGCCTACAGACTCCACTGAGTGAACTGGTTGAAGAGGGACCATTGTTCGGAGCGGGCGAGGGCATTGAGGGTGACGGACAAGCATTTCTGTCAGAGATCAGTGAAGAAGATGTGGAGATCCTGAGGCAGAGAGAAGAAGCACTGCTGCAGATTGAGGTGGGAGCTCAATAATCACACCCACTGAAGACCTAATTGCATTAATAAGCCATGCCCAGCCCCTCTCAGCTTCTCATTATTACAGAGCATTTATTTTCCTCATTTGGAGAAATTTTAATAAACATATCCGTTCAAAAGTTTTGTGGTATGTAGATTTTTAGTTTTAGTTTTTGAAAGTTTCTTATGATCACCAAGGCTTCTTTTTTCATGAAAAATACTGTAAATCTGTAATGTTGTGAAATATTATTACAATTTAAAACTACTGTTTTCTGTTTTTAATATGTTCAAATTCTCATTTATTCCTGTGATGGCAAATCTGAATTTTCATCAGCCATTACTCCAGTCTTCAGTGTCATATCAGCCTTAATACGATACTACATATAATAGCTATATATAAGCATTATAATAGAGCTGTATATAATAACAATTCAGGAAGGATCAGTAGATTTTTTCAGAGCCCCGTAAAATTGTTGATTTTTGTCATCTGTCCATATAATCTTCAGTGCCCTGCATAGTCCTTTTATGTAAGATTTTAGACACACTTGAAAAGAACATTATCGTTGGAAAGAACAGCGCTGCATCACTAACATTTCCATACAAACAGAACCCTCAGGTCTGCATTCTTTCTGTACTAGCCATTATCTTTATCAACTGTCTTTTTTTTACCAAAGCTTTCAGAACAATTTTCCTGAGACTCAATAGTTTGCACACAAGCAGAATGCTTGCTCCATTGAAGTATGTCTCATCTTTAGCAAAACAGCTGTTTTCCTCCACATGTGCATTTGCACAGATGTAAACTTGCAATGATGTGGTCATTCTGTTGTTCTTTGACATGCGTTTGGGCCAGTTTCAAAGCCATTTGTTTCGGACATGCACCGTGTGCTGTTTTTTTTTTTTTTTTGATGCAGGGTGTTCTAAGACAAGTATGAAAATGAAATAAATGTCAGCCCGACATGATTATCGACAAGGCTAGAGGGAAAGCAAATCACACAGATGGCGCGTCTAAAATAAATGACTGTTTCTTGTTTGAATAGCAGGTAGTTCAGAAGTGAGAGGTGCCGCATGTCCTAATGACCAATGACAACCTCGAGAAAGCCTTGAAATGAAGACATATGGCTTTCCCTCCTGAAGACCTGTCTGAAGTTCATAGATGCTCGCTTGCTAACGCAACTACCACATCTGGCTAACAGATAGGCATCAAACAATCCTGCATCCCGCAGCCCTCTTAATAAATTCCCATTCATCAAATGGACAAAACCTGAAAGGCTCAAACAAAAGCGGCAGCTTATTTTAGTCATGGAGAAATTGGAGTTTTTTTCAGGTGATCGGAAGGGTGATGAGGATGAGTCTGTGCTCCGAGAGCTCTGACGCAGGTTGTGGAGATGTCTCTGGCCCCGGGCCCAACCGAGCTGATCATATCTGACAATGTGCTTTTCCTGTCTAGCATTTTTCCGCCTTACCAACCCCCCAAACCTCCAGCCTACCCCGCACCGCCTCCTCACGCAACTCCACTCAAGTGAATCACCAGCATTTGCAGCCCTGTCTGAGCCCTACTCTCTCTCTTTTCATCCGTCTCTCTCTCTGTCTCTCTCTCTCTCTCTCTCTCTCTCTCTCTCTCTCTCTCTCCCGTTCACTGTCAGATGGGTTCTCTGGGAAAATTGAGAAGATGGAATGTGTGTTATCTGTGTAAAGTACAATCAGTTCCCCCTCGTTCTCTCTCTCTCACTCTCTTTCACTCCAAAAGCTGATCTGTCCTCCTGAGTACTTTGCATTTACTCTGGTGGCTGGTGCGTTCAGGTGAACCCTTCTTCGGAGAACCGTTCAAAGGGACAGACACGCACACACAAGCCAGATAGAGGACGGGGGCTTAATTCCACATGCTGTTATGGATTCTCAGTCTTGATTTTCTATGAGGCAACCCACAAGGTTAATGAACTGTACCTCTGGAAAGACTAATCTGATTTGGATTAACCCTATATTGCAGTGAAACGACGGACACATTTGAAGGGAGGAGCCAGACTCCACCCTCCACTGTTTATGACATCAACCCCAGACACACCTACCTGACACTTTGGCACCGGCCATCATTTCATCAAAATGAATTAGTAAAAAAATAAAAGAGGAAAACATAGGGCATGACAAAGGACAACATTCAAGGGGAATCTGAATGCAACACCTGGCCCATCCAGGAGAAAAAATACAGACACGTGTTTCCCCTGCAAATGTGTCCAGTGCATCCCTTTTGCCCTTCAGTGAGCAATAGAAGTTTCAGAGCATAGTGGAGCTACAGTAAATGATGTAAATGGCAGACAAGCAATGCTGTAATATGCTTGTGAATCTTTAGTCTAGTAAAACTCTTAAATCTAGATTGAAAGCATCTACTTACACGATTTCATTAAATTTTAGTGGTCTATAAGACACTATACTTCTTTTCCCTTATTTGTTTCTCTTACGCAGCTAGAGATTGAATTGAGAGCAAAGTCTCCTGCAATTTAAGTTTCAGTTCAGGAAACACCCTTGTTTAGTTTTGGCCTGTAGTGGTGCTCATGTCTGTTGTAGACATGGTGTTACTATAGGTTTTTCACTGTTTAGCCAAGCAGTATTGGTTTTTAATATTTGTTTTAGTTTAATTAGTTTAAGTTAGTTGGCAAGACCTTGAAGTTTTCATCTAATTTATATATCTAAACTGTATGTTAGGGGTGTAATGGCACATGTATTCATCCTGAACCGTCACAGTTCGTTTCATGCAGTCAGACGATGGATACAGTCAGTCATAGGCAATCAATCCAGAAGGGTGTGCACGGTAATGCACCACTAACTGTCACAACAGGAAAGAGCAGAACAAGGGAGGATGTACGCACCAACCCAAAACAAGAATGGTGAGCTCAGATGGCACGCAAGGGCTCGAAGAACCACCTGCTTGTTTTGAAACAGCAGTGTGGGAAAGTTTCGGGTTCTAAAGATGCTTTAAATCAGAATCGTTTTTTAGTTTAATTTTGGCCGATCTCTATTGCAGAATTGCACACAAACTGCATTGCAGTCTTTTCCCAAAATGTAATTTGTGTGAAATTTTTATGAAGTCTGTAAAGAGGAGAAAATACTGTACCAGGCATCAAGATTTAATGTACCTCTGAGAGGAACTGACCATCTTCAGAAATGTTTCGATGGCATTTTTCTTTTTCTCTTACTTCCATTTAATGCATATTAAAGTGGTGTTTGTACATGCAGGCGCAGCTGCTTTGTTTACAGCGGTAACCAAGGAAACACTGTATCCCTATACAATCTATTTCAAATCAAAAAGAACTGCTTATGTTACATGCTACATGTATGTTGCACAGCACTACTTTCTGTTCAAAATAAATGGAAAAAAAAAAACAAAATTCACCTTTCCTGTTGTAACTAACTTGTATTGAACCATGACCCCAAAACGGAGGTACGTCCCGAACTGTGACTTCTGTGTACCGTTACACCCCTACTATATGTACAGTGTCTGGGCATGTAAGTGTACGTCATGATGTCATGATGTTACCATGTGTTGCTGTACTTTGTTCTTGTACATGTAAGTTGTTTTGACCGTGGCCAGTCAGAGCACATTGCATGCTTATCTACTCTGATGCATCGAGGCAAAGACATTGTTATTCTTATAACAAACAGCGTGACCCTTGAGAGAACTCTGACTCTGTGGTGGGGTGCTCTCTCTCTCTCTCTCTCTCTCTCTCTCTCGCTCCCTCTATCTCTGTCCCTCTATTAACCCACAGCTCTGAACGTAGAAATTCCAGCCCTTACAACACATTTTTTACACTTTTTCTCCTCCCAATTAAACCATATAGTTATATGACTGGGAATTGTGACTATATATTATGAACCGGTGAACCAGCAAGAAACCTTGAACAACCAGTCTGATCCCCAAATAAAAATGACTCTGTGAGTCTTTTCTTTTCAGAGAATTAAAGGGATACTCCACCCCAAAATGAACATTTTGTCATTAATCACTTACCCCCAGGTCGTTCAAAACCCGTAAAAGCATTATATGAAGCGATGGGAAACAAAAATAATGACTTTATTCAATAATTCCTTTGTCAGCGGTCTCCTCTGTGTCTCTCCATATCACCGTATGCTGTGTATGCTCTTCTGCATCATCCGTGCCACAAGGATGCGCTGTTTCTACATGTATTTAGCTTTGATTTGAAATAAAACCGTGCATCCCTGTGGCCTGCGGATGACAAGAGCCCTGTCATGTTCCTGTCACTTCATATAACCCAGATTGCACATCTGATGGCAGATAGAGTATTCTGACGATGACTTTCATACCTTTTATGGACCTTGACACTGTTATTTACATGCCAGTCTATGGGACAGTCTCAGGTTTTCATCCAAAATATCTTAAATTGTGTTCCGAAGATGAACTGAGCTTTTACGGGTTTGGAACAACATGGGGGTAAGTGATTTATGACAAAATTTTAATTTTGGGGTGGAGTATCCCTTTAACAATCAGTTAGAGCTATTACTGAATTAATCATGTCACTTACTTAACCTCATCATTGATTTCGTCATGTCCGACTGCCGTAACAGCATGTAATTACATAATGCAAATAGTCCAAACAGTCTAAAACATGGAACATGATTTGTAACGCATTCTGTAAAGCATTAAGTTTTCACTACTCAGTAACATTTAAACAGCATTTAATTCTTCAGTATGCTCATAATGTGCTATTATGTCAGGAACTCTGGTTTAACTGACACTGATCAATCTTTTTTTTGAATTTGTAAAACAATATTTTTAATGTTTAATATTCCTTTAAAGTTAGCACTTTAGTTCAAAGTATGTTTTTTTTTTGTAATTGTCTACATTATAGAACATTCTATAGAACTGTTCTACATTACATTAAAATATTATTTTATAATGCCATTTTAGTAAGAGCAAATGGACTAAAATGAATGAAATATGACAAAATGAGAGTAAATGTAAAGGATAGATTTTTTTCTAAACAGTTTTTGTAGTCGTCACACAATAAAAGGCTCTTACCAAAAGAGACTTTTTCTGGTTTTACGTTTGCTGTATTGATTTGTTTTTCTGAAAGTCATTTCTATCCTTTTTTAAACATTAATACCTGTCTTGTTTTCTTTGGTGTTTGCCATTGGCTTTATTGTGCATTCCTGTGATGTGCCACTGATTATTTTATTGTTGTTGTTTTTGTGTCACAATCAATAGCAAGTGCTGTTGAGCAACTCATATTCCAGTCCTCATCTAAAACATGACATACACAACCCTCCCCCACCATCTAAGTTATTTTTTTTTTCTGTGGATTAGATGCACACACACATACTTTGTGCCCTAAGACTGTGTGCTTTGAGTTTTGAGGTCCTTGGGCTGTGACGGAAAGGAAACATTTGATTTTACATTATAAACCGTTTATTCAGCAAGGGCAAAAAAGAGACATTTCACGCTTAAGCCCTCAGCAGGCTGCGCACGGAAATGTCATCATTTTTTGGGGGCTGTAAGCGTGCGCGTAAATCTGCTTAACAGTTTTTCTGCTGTGGCACTGACACCGCGTCCTGTTGCCCATTGCCTTTGGGCTGGGGGGTGCATGGGGGGTGGGGGTGATGTGGGGAGAATCTCATATCAGCATTAAACACATTTATCTAGGAGAGTGAGAGAAATAGAGAGAGAGAGAAAGAAAAGAGGCAGGGGAGAAGGGTGGTGGATGGGATTCTGGGAGGAGGATGGAAGGCAGCATTAGGAGTGGAAAAGCAAAGTGTTCCACAGTTCAGTACTGCAGCAGTACATTAGAGCAGAGCTTTTCAACCTTTACAGGCCTAGAGAACCTCCAACCACACTCTCTGCAAACCCAGTGACCTCCAGTAGAAAAAATTTCTCTGTAACACTTTGTAAATTAATCAAATATGACCTTCTATACTGATGTACTGAACATTTAAAGACAACTTGACACTCCGCTGAAAGCCCGTTTACTTTTGTTGTTGTTCATATGAAACAGGATATTCAAGGAATATATATATATATATATATATATATATATATATATATATATATATATATATATATATATATATATATATATATATATATATATATATATATATATATGTAATAGTAGCGGTATAGTAGTACCTTTTAGTGCTAGTACAATTTATGGATAATAATAACGAAGAAGAGTTGATGTTGTTTTTATAAATAATTTTAATACCACTCTTTGGTTTTAAAATGAATAATTTGTAATAAATTATTAATATATTAAATTCTAATAATTCTATTAATTACAATTAATTTTATTAAAACCTTTTAATAATAGTAAAATATATGGATATTGTGTATGTTAGGGTATATAATAATAATAATAATCATCAATAATATTATATAGAAATAATAATTAGATTAGAAATAATAATTAGATAATGGTCAAATATTATTTCAGGGTAAATTTAACGTACCTCATTTTGAAATGTATAGAAAGAAAATCTTTTTAATAAAGAATTTCAGTTCATAGATTTCACTGCAGAATCTTCATGGACTTCCAGGCTGAAAACCCTGACGTTGAAGACCAAAATCTTGAATAATTGCTTCTGGATAGTTTCTCTGTTAAGCCCAAAATCAGGCTCACTCTGATTGTTTTCACAGACATCTGAATTTTTAGGGGGCTTCTGCCAGAGCATTGTCATTTATGACCACTTTTCGTGGCTCAACTGCACAAGCCCCACCTGTTCCTTGAATCTTTTGAGCTGTAGCAATCAAGCAATAAATAAGCTGCCAATTTGAATGCACTGAGGCTGTTAGACTGGCAAAGATCAAAGCCTTCTGTGTTAGCACAGCAAATACAGCACAGCACCACCCCTCCCTAAAACAAAACCTACACACCAAGCATAATTAGCCAGCATCTCCCCAGGCACTAGCTTAGCTGGCGCACCCTCACTACTGTCAGAGCAGCAATGATGGGCATCAGTACAGCTATCGCAAACATAATATGCTCTTTTATTTTCTTCTTGTTTGCAAAAATCAGCCATTTTATGCACAGTCCCTTGACATCATTCTGGAGATTGTTTTATGATTCTGCTTTCTTAGTAAAAGCGGCCTTACATAAGTCTAATTATGCCCCTCAGGACCACGCAGGCCACTCAGACTGAAGAACACTTAAATGAAGAAAGAAGAGGTGCGCAATACAGAGATAAGACTATCACTTGAAGCAATAGTTCACCCAGAAATTAAAAATCTTTCATTTATTTTTTCAAGGCAAGGCACGTTTATTTATATAGCACATTTCGTACACAATGGTAATTCAAAGTGCTTTACATAAAAGAAAGTAAAATTCATAAAAATAAAACAAGGAATTTAAAAACTTTGAAAATGATTAAAAAATTTATTTAAAATGAATTTAAGATTTTACATAAAATACAGTTAATACATAAAATGCAGTGCAATCAGTTCGGACATCGCACAGCGCTCATTCAATAAATGCAAAGCTAAACAGATGAGTTTTGAGTCTAGATTTAAAAGTGGCTAATGTTTTAGCACATCTGATCTCTTCTGGAAGCTGATTCCAACTGCGGGCGGCATAATAACTAAAAACTTTCACCCTCATGTCATTTCAAACCTCTGTTGTTGTTGATGTTTTCCAGTGAAGAACAAAAGGAGACATTTTTGAATGATTATTACACAGCTTTTGAGATACAAAAAACAAAACAAAAAAAAAAACACCTTATAGCACCTTATTATTTTGTATTAATATTTCAGTCGTAAATGTAATAGTTTTTACCCAATTTCCATTTTTGCATATTATTATTATTATTATTATTATTATTATATAAAGTAGTATTGTGTTTAATTTAGGGCTGTCAAATGATTAATCACGATTAATCACATCCAAAATAAAAGTTTTGTTTACATAATATATGTATGTGTACAGGGTATATTTATTATGTATATATAAATACACACACATAAATTATATATTTAGAAAATATTTACATGTGTATATACATTTATATATTTATATTCTTATATTTTATATTATATATAAATATATTTAATATATAAACATAACATATTCTTCTTAAATATATACATGCATGTGTGTGTGTGTATTTATATATACATAATAAATATACACAGTATACACACATATATTATGTAAACAAAACTTTTATTTTGGATGTGATTAATCGTGATTAATCATTTGACAGCCCTAGTTTAATTCATTTAATAGTACATTTCTACACACACACACATATAAAAGCTATATATATATACACGTATATATAAAGTCAAATCAAAAATTATTCAGACACCAGACTGTAGCATATTATAACCAAAAATTCTTCATACATTGGACTACCATTAAAACTGATAAAAAAAATTGGGAACAAAAATTATTCAGACTCTTTGACCTGACCACATTTTGCTTAAGTGTTATCTGACATTATCAAGATGAATTTGTTCAGAGACAGTTTAACTTCATATTTTATTACCATTTTCTAAACTACACCGAATAAACTGTAATAATGTGTGAAATGTTGAAGGTATCTGAATAAACATTGCTGTGACTGTATATTTATATAGCTTCTAAGATACAGTACAACAACAAGAAGCTATCAAGCTCAAAGGAGTCAAAAAACTACTGTAGTACATATCACTTATACCACACAAAAACATAACATCATATTTGGAACAATATGAGAGAGAATTATATAAATAATGACTGGATTTAAATTTTTGGGTGAACTGTCACTTATGGAAAGGTCAGGTAACAATAGCTGAAAGAGTTATGGTTTTTTAAAATTATTTTTCTGCATTATGTAAGACTTCCATGTGCTTAGAGTTTGTACTGTGCTTTAAAGGGCAGAAGTTACACTATTCACACAACACTTGTATTTCATAGCTCCAGTAAAGTGTGTAGTGTTACTTAAGAGTGAAATTTAGGACACTTATGGGTCAGCAAAAAAAAAACAAAAACAAAAAAACATGGGGGTTACTGGATGTTTCTGTGAGAGCTGCACAACCTGACACTGAGCACAAGCTTGAGAATCTGATGCTTGGTTTGACTGACATTTCAGTCTGTCTGTGGCCAGGGTGAAGTATAGTTCTGCACAATAGTACCTATGTTTTCAGATTTCTGTTTTGCAATTTCAATGATTTAATCTTGAGCAACATTCCAAAAAATAAACAAAATTAAAATAGCATGATAGTAAATGGTGATGCAGCCACTGTGGCATTCACAAAGGGTTGGTCTCAGACTTTGAGTGAGAGATAGACTGGCATTTTGGAAAGGTAGAACAGCTGTAGGCTCTGTTTGGGTGGCGGGCTTCTAAGGAGACGTGCAGCAGTGGTGGACGGATGGATGACTAGAGTAATGGCAAGTGCTTCAAGCAAATGATGACTAACACACTTGCACCATATGCATTTCATATAAAATGTTAAAAGTGCATTGATGTGGCAGTGAAGTAAGCAGTGCACTTTAAGCCATTCAGCACTGCAGAGCCTGTATCATACAATAAAATTGCACAAAGTAGTCATGGAGTCAAATAGCATTGCTTAGAATTTCTAAGTGTAGTTTGAATGATAGCTACATTTATTTGAATTACCACACCAGTGCTCTGCTGTGTGAAGAAATGTTCTGTTCCCCAGCTGTTTCCTGATAAAGTTACTGTAAAAACTTGTAGATGTGGTTTCTGGTAATTCTTTGTAAAAATGCAGTGACATTTCTTTCTGCAGGGATCATTTTGCAGTACTGGTAGTACAGACTCAATTTAGTGCCTTCTGAAAGCTTTCACAGGCTCCTGTGCATATTTGTGTTTTTATTTACAAAGGCAAAGGTTTCTATTTCCAATGTGTTTTGCAGCGTTGTGCATTAGCTAGTCACATTTAAGCAATGAGTCTGTTGAGCCCTAAAAAACAATGGTCTATTAAAATTTTAGTGCCATTTTTTCCACAACTTTTTCAAAGCAATGTTCATTTAGTTTAAGAGATTTAAGGAAGGTATTCATTGTATTATTTACTTTATTATTATTTGCTTATTTTTTTAATTTTATTTTAAAATACTACTAAAACTAAAATAAAAAATAAATCTAAACAGAAATATTAAAAATAATAATAAAAAATATAAATGATGACTACATCACAAAGTTACTACAGCTTAAACTTAAATTAAATGGTTCACATTCACAAAATAGTTAAAATAGGTAATAGGAGTGTGTTACAACAGTTTTTGCTCTGGTGTCAAAAGTGTAGAAGATAGATATTTAGGGTTTTGTAAGTGTTTTTCACAAACATCTCTTCAACCGTCAAGCCCATTATGTGTCATTATTGTGTTGATTAAACTTCACTTATGGCAGTTTACTCTATGCAGTGGTGGGTGGTGCTATACAAAATAGCAGCACCACTGTGAAGAATTATCTGTCTTACAGGGCATGTTGTCTTTTTATACGCCGTGTTGTAGAAATGACAGTACCTGTGATGATTTATGATAGAGCCATAACCTGATATTCCGCTGCTTCACCTCATTTGTGTGTATCATCCACACATTAGCTCCCCTCACAGGCCAGACTCATAAACAAAACTCACTTCACTTCAGCGACTTCTACACTTTACCTCTAAAACTTTATGATATCACCTCAACAATTGTATTATTTTTTATTTTTGTTATTTATTTATTTATTTATTTTGGAGGCTGTAGGTTTATAATTTTAGTAAGATTCATGCGGGGCAGTAAATGTTAAAAATACACTTTATTTATTTATCAATATGAGAAAAAATGTGGTGACTTGATAGTGTTTTATGGTTTAATGTCCAGTTATGTTGGGATTTAGGACAATCTTTTGTTATGTTTGGCAACCATTGCAGTAAAGATTGATGAAGAACAGGCTATTTGTTGCTTTAATCAGTAAGCCATTATTGTTTTGCATGTAGGATGCTAGCATTTGCTACTGCTAGGTAAAAGGTGTTTAGCTAGTAGAAGCTTATTATATGAGTGAGTAATTAAACAATTATGTAAAAATTCAGAAATTGATGAACATTTTGAGGACACACATAAAATCAATTTGTTGCAATTTAAATACGGTATCCTAATGAATTTAAAAGTACAAACTACAGTATATTCTGGCAGGCTTAATGAACTGAATGGAGAGAAAATTGTAACTGTATTTGCTATTTGTGTGGAACCAGTCTGAACTATATATGAATAAATCGTGAATTCTATGCATTTATATGTAAATGTTACGTGGGTCTGCACATTATATATGAATAAATAGTGAATTCTAAGCATTATATTTATATTTTATATTTCAAGTGATGTTTTGGTGGTACAGAATGAAAGTTGCCTTTTGGGAGTGTGTTGCCCCTCAAAACTGTTTTTATCCTTCTTTTTTTCACTACAGGTGCTCTCACTCACTCATTTCTGATGGTCAGAGCTCTCAGAGCTGATTGTCTAGCAGTGTGAGCGAATGCTCTTTTTCGCAAGCTATTATGAAGCTATCAGCCACCAACTGACTGTTCGAGGTTTCTTTTTTTCTCATTCTATCATTCGCAGTTCAATGCTATACTTTCTAACCCTCTCTTGGAGTTACACACGCCCAGCTGGCAGCTTCTAAATATGGAGATTTTAGGTTGTTAGCCCCATGGGAGCTTTGATTCATGCTGCGTTTAGTTCAGGACTTGAAATCAGAAACACAGAGGGTAGTCATATCACATTATCTTCACCTAGCGTAACACGTCAGCATCATCCAGGGCACATTTCAGCTCTTATAAATGCATTAAAACACTACATTGTTGCTTGACCGTAGCTCCATGTACTGTGATATTTACTGCAGTGAGGTTAGCACCTCTATATAAGGAACTCTGATTTCACCTAAAGCTATTTTATTTCAAGTGTTCTTTTTTCAGACATGCTGAATTTGGCTTTGTTTCCTTTAAAAGAGTAATCATTTCAGAAATACAGATAAAAAAAAATAGATCAAAAATAAATAAATAAATAAAAAAACAGAGAAAAATGAAACAAAACAAAATTCAGTAAAGATTATGCTTTAAAGAAGAATGTGTGTGTGTGTGTATAGTTATTGTTATTACATAAATTATTATTTTGTATTATATTCCATAATACAAATTAAATTATATATGTAATTAAATTATTATTATTATTATTATTATTATTTACATTACAATTATACACTTTTAAGCTTGTGTGGAGAACCATGGGGTTGTTTCAAGCCTTCAGATCCTGAAAGCCATTTTGAACCTGTGCCCAGTCATTTTGTTGGGCCTTTCACTTTAGATCATCACCTTTTATCAATGACGCTGCCAGGATTGCACAGGGTGTACAAAAACTCGAACCGAAGCCAGCATATTCTTTATTAAGAGACATTCATTTTGTTCAGAGCTGCCTCATTCTGTTAGCTTAAGCAATAATAGTGTAGTTTCAATTTAAGGAGTCATTTAGCAGATGTGCTTATCCAAAAAAGACTAAAAATACACTTATTACAGGACAATCCCCTTGGAGCAATCTAGGGTTAAGTGCCTTGCCTTTAATTAGCAGCTCTGAGCTTTAACCGCTGCAGTCCAGTTTTGTATTTTAAAGGTAATGTGTGTCACTTTGTTTCACTGTTGAAATACTTTCTCTTTATTTTTCGTTATAGCAGTTTGTCCAAGCTTAATATGCAGAGGCAACTAAAAGTAGAGTTAATCTCCCAAAAATGGAAAAATATGATGCCTTTGCTAACTGAATGAAAACAAGTAGGTACAAAGTAATGATAGCTGTAGCATAATGAGAAATTTCTAAGGTTGTTTTTGACAGGAACAGCACAAGTGTAACAAGGTGGAGAAAAACTTCCCCAAAAAGTACACAAATTATAAATTTTGGGGGAATTCGTTGTACCCTGTGTGAGCAGTTTTAGTCCAATGCGATAACACTGACTGAAACAACACGAGGGTTATGTATTTCATCAAATTTTTAATTTATTTCAGCTATTTAATATATTTTAA
The DNA here is from genome assembly GCF_018340385.1 of Cyprinus carpio. Classification (NCBI taxonomy): domain Eukaryota; kingdom Metazoa; phylum Chordata; class Actinopteri; order Cypriniformes; family Cyprinidae; genus Cyprinus; species Cyprinus carpio. Next base: position 15,717,042 of record NC_056587.1, read on the forward strand.
TTAATGAAATAGATTTTTAATATTTTTTGCTTTACGTTTAGGCTTTGTAAATAAAAACAACACTGGTGGCTATCAAAACATTAATTTGTTTGAGCATCCCAGTCCGCCCGACAACAACAATTCTGGCTCAGCCAATGGTGTGAGTTTAGGGTGGGGCTATCTTTATGTTTGACCTATGACAGATGGATAGTGTTCATGAAACCTGTAACAATGCAGTTTTGTTTAGAGATGTGAGTGGAGCAGGTATTACTCATTTCATCTTTAAAATGATGCTGTTTTATTTTAAATTAAAAATGTTAGATATATAAAATATCATGTTGGATTTTATCTGATTATTATTTTTATTTTATTTATTTTTTTCCATCACCTGTCTGTCAGTTATTTTAAAGTGGACAAAAATTATAATCTCTCAATTCACTGGGAAATGTCAGCAGCCCTACAGTATAGTCAGTCACTACAACTCTCCTATGTGTCTCTTTCCTCTTACGAATCTCTCTCTCTGAGCTTTCCTCAGTGTTTTCTTGTCTTAGATACTGTAGGCCGTCTGATGGCTTACAGTCACTCTTACATTTGCTCCTGTCAGTCTGCGCTCCTGCAAAACTTTCTGACGTGTTGCATTCATAGAAGTGTCATTCATCTTCTGTTTGGGAGAGTGTGTTTTTTCCATGACATCTACCCTTATCAGTCCACACATTTAATTGTGCGGCTGCTGCGGTTCCTGTCAGCTGCTCTCGCTGAACTGTGTGTGTGTTTGTTGTGAAATGCAGACCTGTGTGTCAGATGCAGCAGATGTCTGACATTTTTTTATCTAATGAAACAAAGGCAGACCCTTTGAGTCCTGTCAGACCTGTGTTTGCACACTTTCTCCCTATATCTTTGTCTCTATCTTTTTATTTTCAAATAAAAACAGAATGATGTTTGACATGAGCAACTTAATCGTGGCACTAGGAAAAGAGCATCAGTCTGATCTACATGACTCTTGGACTGTCTTCTGCTGTTCAACATTAAGATGGCTAGGTTTCGGAAACGAAAACCAGGCACACTTCTTGTTCCTCAGAATACGAATTTGCATGGCCATTATTGATAAATTGTAATTTAATATATATTTACCATGGTTAATATTGTGCATATTGTGCATTGCAAAACATAAATAAGGTGTTTTTTTGTTTGTTTGTTTTTTAAGACACATTAAATTGATTAAAAATGACAGTATAGTCAATTGTAATGTTACAAAAGATTGATATTTCAAATAAATGTTGTTCTTTTAAACCTTATATTCATCAAATAATCCTGAAAAAAAATGTCAAAATAAGTATTTATTAAATATTAAGCAGTACAGCTGTTTTCAACATCGTTAATAATAAGAGTTGTTTCTTGAGCAACAAATCAGCATATTAGAATGATTTCTGAAGTATCATGTGACCCTGAATACTGGAGTAATGACTGCTAAAAAGGTTTGCCATAGAAATAAATTACTTTTAAAAAATATATTACAAAATAAAACTGTAATTTTAAATTCTATTAATATTTCACAATATTACTGTTTTTGTTAAATAAACACACGTGCTGATGAGCAAAAGAGACTCAAAAGAAAAAGAAAATCTCACCAACCCCAAACTTAGGTAGTGTATATTATAAATACTTTTGTGTTGTTTTGTCTTAATTCTAATAAAAAATATCTAAAAATAAACTTTTAAAAAATATAATAAAAAACATATATATATATATATATATATATATATATATTTTACTTGCCTAGTTAAACCTAAACTATATAATTTATCTTTTATTCAGTTAACTTAGAATTACTTCAGATATTTCAGAAATATCCGGGTGTGTGTTCACGGTGCGTGTATGTTCACTGCTGTGTGTGTGCACTTTGGATGGGTTAAAAGCAGAGCACAAATTCTGAGTATGGGTCACCATACTTGGCTTTATGTCACGTCACTCACTTCAAAAGTACTTGTCATAGATTTGGTACTCTTTAGATCTATCCATGATTGATCTGGACTGGAAAGTTACAGCTGCAGAACTTCCAACTGCTTCATTGGTTCATGTCACCCAAAGCACTCACCACATCTCGACTACTCAATGTTGCCCGTCTGTGAAGGCGCCTCCACTGCGCACAGTCTCAGGGGTCAGCGGGACTTTCTTGGATCTTCATGAAAGGGTAGCATGAAAAGGAACGGTGGGTTTTGGGGTCATAAGGGAGCTCTAGAACTCTGTGTGCTTATCATAACCCTTGTAAATTATGTAAACTGGCATACCTCAGCCCCCAGGGCTGCCCAGACTCCCCCTGGGTAGAAGGGCACAGAGTGCTCTCAAAATCAATGTCACTTACTCACTCTTTACAGTATACATATATAAAGACTCCAACATACTCATGTGTGTGTTAACTTACTGAATGAATCAAAAAGCCATATGTTTATTTATTGTTTTACTTATTTGTTTATTGCTTTTAATGGGTCTCAGATATACATACACTACCATTTAAATGTTTTGGGTAATAATATTTTTCAGACTTTTATTCAGAAAGGGGCAATAAATTGAGCAAAAGTGACAATAAATAAAACTGAAAGAGAAACCATTATATATAATACATTTAAAAAAAATAAATTACAACGGGAAAAAAAGCTAAATTATATTGTTAAATTAAATTTTAACAATATTTCAAAGTATTACTGTTTTTACTGTATTTTATGTTAAATAAACACACAAACACTGAGCATATAAGAGACTTCCTTCGAAAACATAAAAACATCTACCAACCCTGTATATTCACAATAATATTTCAATATTTCTGCTGTATTTTTGATCAAATGCATGCTTGGTGAGCATAAGAGACTCATTTTACCCAAACATTTAGTGTACATACTATAGTGTACATACATGTTTGTTTGTTTATAAAACATATATGTAAATGTAGATATTTTGGGCATTAAATGCTGTCATTTTATAATACTATTATTTCATCCATAGTAGTGCATATCTCACTAGGCAGACACCGTAATGTTTGATAGGTAATACAGCAAATTATTTGTCTGAAAGTTTTCAAACTGTAAAGTTTGTTTAGGTCATTTAAGTAATTTCTTCATATTTCATCAGACTTTTTCCCCCCAGGCTTCCTTCAGTGTGTTGAATTGTATTTTGCGCTATGACTTAGTGCTTTGAATTATTCTGAATTCAGTGCTTGTTAGCTACAAACCCAATTCTCAAAGGGGATGCAGCTCCATGGAGATGTGTTTACTTAAGGAGCCATTCTAAACATTACAGTAAATGAACTTATGATTGCTCTAAATAGATTTGTATCGTGCTGTTTTTTTCTTCACCGTCCTTTAAGTTTCTCCCATCTAATCCAGTGGTATGACACTCCATATCCTGTCGTTTCTACACACTGAATTTAGACTGCACACATGCCTTGGTGGGAAAAATAAATATGTTGCTCTGTGATGGTGCTGACGGCCAGAGACAGAAAATGCAGAAATTCTTTAGTAATGTGTGATTTGGGGCCATTTTGGCTCCGGCCAAACGGTTTGTGCCAAGAGCCAGGATGGCTGCCAGTTTCCCAAACAATTGCAGACACCTGTGATGAATGGCTCAATGGTTTAAGCTCCACTGACCCAGCTGCACTTGCATAGGGTTGTGTATGGAGGAAAAAAAAGGCCTGTGAGCAGGAGATAGACTCAGGCTTTAGAAGACACCATGCTGCTTCAGGCCTGTGTAGAGGGAATTTTGACATTAAACAGCACCAGAAGAAAAGATTTGGTTTTAACATGTTTGTTGTCCATGTTGTATGTTTTTGATATGTTATGACTGAGTATTGTGATAGCATTGTCACAATAGTTGCCAATAGCTATACCAACATTTCACAATTTTTGATTTTGATTTTCCATCTATTAATAAAAACAGCATCTTTTAAAATATATACAAATTAAAATATTAATCATATTTTTTTATCAGTATTATTACTTTTTTTATTTTTTTTTATTAACTTTATTTTGTTAGATTAATTATCATTAAGTTTTAATTATCTCACAATTCTTTATACCAATTTTAATTATCTATTGAAAAAAAAAATCTTTTAAACTTTAAAACATAAAACAAAGGTAAAATATAAATACTGACAAATTTCAGGATCATTATAATTCTGACATTTTACATTTTTATTCTATTTTCAATTTATAGTTTAGTTTCACTTTTTCAGAGTTTTCCATTTTCAGTTGAAATGTTTTTTTTATTGTTTATTTTAGTTTTAGTATTTAAGGGCTAATTAATATCATTTTAAACCAAATTAAAGGTGTTAAATTTATCAGAAGTTTTAAAATATACTATGAAACTAAAACTAAAATAATTTATGGACATTTTTATTTTATTAAATTTTATTTTATTTGGTAATCATGAGAATGTATTTTAGCTTAGGTGTTTTTTTTTTTCTGTTATGTTTAAAAACTAATTAAATAATGGATGTAGTCTGTTAGATATAATTAGTAAACAGTATATTTATTATAGCTGATCTACACCCAAGCATCAGCCCCAGTTTATGTGTGATAATGTGTAATCAGTATTCATTAAGACCTATTTCCTTTCTGTCTCTCTGCTGTGTTTGTTGTTGTTTAATTTATTTAAAGTAACACAAGAACCATGAGACTGCACAAAAGATCACTTCAGAGCACTGTGATGTTTGCTTAACTCACCTCTAAGCTCCAGCCTCTGTTTTGTTTTTGTAGAGAGACATGCTGGACATCAATCAGATTATGAAAGACTTGGCCAGCATGGTGCATGAACAAGGAGACACCATAGGTGAGATCTTATTTGTGTGTGTGTGTGTGTGTGTGTGTGTGTGTGTGTGTGGCTCTGTGTTTCCAGTTAAGAGTCTATTGACTCATCCTTGTTTGTCTGGTCTCTTATTGATAATCACTTCTCCCCCCCATATCTATCCCATAATCCCCTGCGGTGCTGAGGTGAAGTTTCAGTGGAGAACAAGACATCACCTTCTCCAGCTCAATACATGACAGACAGAGGGTTAGTCTCTACAGCGTGAGGCCTCTAGAGGAGACTAAGATCAGAGAAGATCCTCAAAGATTCAATTTATAGTTAACAGGCAGAGAAAGACAGACGAATACTAAACAGGCGAAGCATGATTCAGGAGCTGAGTCACTGGTTACATGCAGAAAGCAGATAATTTTGTTATTGCTTACTTATTAGGAAAATGTGTATATATATTATTGTTTAATTGTATAGTCAGTATTGAATATTTAACTGGAAATTCTAATTTCTGTTATGTTTACATTTAGATTACGTTTCAACACTCATAATTTAATGACACATTTAAATATAAACTTTAAAACTAATAAAGCATTTTAAAATATTAAAATAAATTAATACTGCACATGATAATGTTTTGATGCTTAAATTCGCTTGATTTTAGTTTTTAGTATTCTGAATTTACTTGTAAGTAATAGTATAAAATAGAAATAAGATAAATAATACAAATTATTTTTATTGTCAGCCATGACATCAAAATAATTATTGGCCTTTCTGTATCGGACAGAATTTTAATATCAGTGGATCTTTATTGATAAATATTACTGTAAATGAAAAAGCTGTTTTGTTGACGCTTCATAAAGTTTGGGGGCGTGAACCATGACATGTGACCCACCCACATGTGATGATATTATGCATAAACATTTGTTGTTGATGTTATTTTGGGTAATTTAGTGCTGTTTTTTAACCATGACATGTGACCTTTAGCCATGGCCTCTCTGTTGGATAATTCCCATTCCTGTTCTTATTGGTACCCATCCAGCACAGTGTCCTTTCGTCCAGCTGTTTTAATTAATCCTGTGTGTACTGTACACATAAGAGGCCAGGGGTCTCATTTATAAAACTCTCCATAGATTTCATCCTAAAAGTGTACATAGCCACAAAAGCTAGATTTTGTGTACGCTCAAAAGTTTTCAGATTTATTAAACCATGAGTACGCCAGAACCCTTTATAAATCCCATTCAGGGGAAGATTGTGTGTGCGTGCATCACCCCGACTCCTCCCCGAAATCACCATACTATATATGGAGCTTACAACTCCTTGTTTTACTATGCATAACCTTATCTTCATATCATTTCCATGCATATTCCCATCCATGTGACACCATATTTAACACCGTCAAAGGTACAAGACATTAAGGAAATATGAGATATGGACTATAAATGCCATTTGTGCCATACGCATTCATTTTTTTTGCTAAAAATCATCTGGTATCCTTGTGTTTTAGAATAAATATATCAAAATATTCATAAAAAAACTGTTTAAAATAGTTCTCAGAATAATAATTTAGAATAGAGTTGATCTCATTCATTTCCACTGGCCCAATAATATTATAATTATTTATACAAATTAAAATTAAATTGAATTAATGCAGGTGAATATCTTTTAGCTATTATTTAGTGGAAAACATAGGCCTATATTTATTGCAGTGTAAATACAATTATCTGACTCTATGCATCATTGACAAATTATTTTAAAAAGGAAACATGCAAATCTTACCATTTCCTTCAAGCTGTATCCTTCAAATACAGTGGTATTTTTCATAATGTTGTGGAGATGCCTTCACATGACATCAACACTTCCATGCAGCTGTGGTTGTACAGTAAGATATTATAATCGGTCCTATTCAAACTGGACAATAGACCATTCCACTGAATCCAGCAGTGTCCGCCACAATATCGAAGTAAGTGCGCATCATTGATCATTGTTCTCGCTAAAAATATTTTATCATATGAGATGTGCAGTTTACTTTAAATATAATTTATTGTGCACCTATAGCACTCCTCACTGTCATTAAAATGTAACATACCACAGGAAAAGTAATCAAGCACATCCTCTACAAAAAAGGGTATGTCTAAATTTATATAATTTTGGTTTAACTTCAGCGTAATGACTTTAGTGCTTATCTTATCTGAGAGTGGAATATTAATGTAAATGATGAAATGAAAACAGTTTAAAATCTTTGTTTACTTCATTACTTTTCTCTCTCCAGGAAAAGTCTGCACGCATGAGTCAGAGTTTGCGTGCATGTGCGCACATTTTCCCTTCAAGTCTGTTTTTTAATAAATCCCACCCTTTGCGTAGGAAGTGGCGTACACTTCTTTCAGGTCAGGTTTTGTGCGTACGCAATGGTTATATATGAAGCCCCAGATGAGTAAAGATATAACTCCTTCAGGAGAGGTTAAGGATGTGCTTTGCACATTCTTCATCCTAATTTAACACTCTCACGGTCACAATACAACTGCAGCTCAAGGAAAAAGGAGAGAAAATGGAGGCGTAACACAATAAGAAAGGAGTTCATGAGAGAAAAGGGATATTGAAACTTTCCTTGTCCCCCACTTCCTTCCTTGCACGGACACTTAACATTTACACAGGGAAATGATGTCAGACACATTGAAGGTTATCACAAGTTATGACTAGCGAAAATAGTGGGACACACAGTATACAATAAACCACCCAATAATGCCGTTGCGCCCTTTAGAAGGACATTTGAGGATGTAGGTGGACTATATTTTATTTTATTTTATTTTCCTCTATGCCACTTTCAGGTCTTCCCATTATGCTACATGCATTAAGATTTTCATATTGTTTAATTTATTTAGTCACATTTTTGTCAAACGTTGTTGATGAAAAGATGATGCATTTGTTCTGTTCCAAAACCAAGTCTATTTAGACCACATCTACTTACAATTTAACTAAAATTAAAAGGAAAACATAATATATAAAACTGAATCTAATTCAAAATATTAACAAAAGCTATAATAGTGTATGATACTAAAATAACACTGATTATGAGTTTCCACTTTAGTTGCCCATGTAGACAGTTCACATGAAGTTTTGAAAAAGACCTACAGTATGTCAGTCACAAAGTTCTCATGGAAATAAAGCCATTCAACTCATACTTGCTTCTCTTTTTCAACACACTGAGTACATGCAAGGTCTGAATGGCGGGGAATTTAGGACATGTGTGCCCCTCTAACTGTCATCATTCATATCATTTTTTTCTTTTAAAGCCACAGCTTAAGGATGAAATAAAAGCCTCTATTCTTCATGTGGTCGTGATGTTTCTGGAGCTTCTGCCTTTCTGCAGAGTCACTCTCTTAAACAGATGTTTTTGATGTGTATGATATTGTATACACCCACATGCAAACATTTCATAAATGGCTATTATAAAACAACAAATTCAAAAGGTCTTCGACAGAACAGGCAGGGAAGTAAGGCCAGAACAAAAGCTTTTTTGCTCAGAGTCCATTAGAGTTTAAGGAGCCTGAAATAGAAGTGGCTAAATTGGTCTCTACCTTTATACCCAGGGTGTTTATTAAGAGGTTGATGTGAATAAAGTCTCTGTGGATGGCCGTGATTGGACTGGAGGGGTGGAGATAGGACAGATTAAGCAAGTAAACAGGTGCAGGAATTTTGGATTGGTGCTTTTAGCACAGCCTTATGGAAAGGTGGGCTTCTGTGACAAAGCCAGAATGATGTGTGACACGTACCTGAATGAAATGGGTCATGCTGTGTTATTAGTTGTTGGATGACAGTAGACAATGTTATGTGTATTAAAATGTGTTGTGGCATTATATAGTAAAAACAGTACTTTTTTAATACAGAGAAATGTTGCATTCACATTAGCAAAATTTTTGGTGAAATTTTGTAGACAAACAAGGTCCATTGTCCACTGTCAATAGCGTAGTGATGCATGAAGCACAGCTCACACAAATCACTTTCAAATCATCAAACTTTCTGTTTGTTAGTTTGGCAAATTCAATTAACCACATTGAAAATGAGAGAAATCTGCATGAAGAACTTTTTCTTCCTCACGTGGAAATCACAATCGAAAACAAATTCCTGCTGAAATGATTTTGCCCATGAAATAGTAATGGTAGATGTGACTGCCGACTGCACCTTTAAAATAGTATGATGACATCATTGGCACATAGCCTGACATGTTCTGATATGATGTATATGTGCAGATGACTTCAGATCATGCTCAGTCGCCATTTTCATTTCATCTTGTTAGCATAACTAAATTAAGTAAATTAAAAGTATTTTTTATTTTTTTGTTATTTGTTTAATTATTCACCCCATACACATCATGTGCATGTCCATGTTAGCATTTCCTCAGGTTTACTTGTATTGTGTGCCACATCTGTCTAACACTGTAGTCAGCCTTAATGCCGTCATGTTTATTTACTGCTTTAGCATTGCTTATGGTTATCTGTCTACATAGCGCGTCTATTAATTCCATAAAGAGGTGATTTGATTCTGAGCCACGAATGCTAAATTATGTTTCAAACTAATTGGGTGTTTGTTTTACAGCTCAGCTTTGTGCCTTTCTAATTGGTTGATTCTTTAATTATTTCTAGCCTCATGTTTTCAGGAGTATTCACCGTTCGCGTGTGTGTGTGTGTGCGAGTCAGTAGTGACCAGCTGAGGAGTCTCCAGATAAGAGCTCGTCAAGCCTGTTCGTTTAGAGTCATTATAAAGTATGTCCCTGTAATTCTTAAACAAATTGAGGTTGATGGAAATTAAAAAGCAACAGTTGTATTTGTGTTTTCAGAGCCTGTTTGCCCATGTTTGGCAGTCGATAAGGTTATATTACACAGAGCAGGACTCTGCATATAAAAAGCTGAACAAGAGTTGGTGTGATTCAGCTAGTTTAAAGCACAAACAGTAAAGGCCTTTTTGGATCCCAATATTACACACTTCATCTCTACAGCTGAGCTAGCAATGCTTTATGGTTAACGGTGCATCTTTTATCTCATTTTAACTTTAAGACATTTTGTTTAGTTAGTGAATTTAAAGTGAAACCAAACACTATAGTTCCGTTCCAAAATTACTTAGCAAAACCTGCTTAGTGATGTTTTTGGGCATTATCCTGATGTGAAGCCAGTTTGAAACAATATGTAGCAAAATTATGTTGTTGTATAAGATAACATATACTTTGTGGATAATAAGACAATCCCCGAACACACTGTGACAAGAATGTTTTAGAAAGGTTTAACTTTTCTAAAGGCTAAAACCTATGGAGCCTATGGAAATGTCAAATACTTTTATTCAGTACTTAAAATGTTTAACTGATACATATATCTAATCTAAAATATGTGTGTGCTATACTGTAGTTTTGTATTTCTAGAGTATCAAGTCATTAGCTTAGTGTTGGTAACATCAGGCTCTAAATTGTGCAACAGTCATTATGTCTACATTGATTTTTGACAATAATGCATAAACTGTTCAAGACAAACCTACCATGACACATTAAGCGATGAGGTATGGTGATTTAACTTTATTATTGTTGTTATTGTTATTATTATTATTATTATTATTATTTATTGTGTTACATTTTGCAAGATTCTCCAGGAAGAGCCCCACTGATTTTGAAGAGAGAGGCAGCCAATCAGAAATGTTGCTATTATTATGGAAACAAAACGCCAAAAAGGCCAAAACCACTCATAAGTGACCACCCATTAACATGAAGCATTGCATCATGTCTCTGAACTATCAAATGTTTGGAAATATTTGAATATTTTGCACAAAACATATGGTGCATATATTATTTAGAATCAATGACTTTAAGTAAATAGTTTAAAATTGTACCATCATTTAGTTATAGTAGTAATCTGGAATGCTTCATGGGACTTCATTCTCTCCCTAAAATAATTTAAATGCCCAGTCTTTTTGTCTGATTTTTCAAATACTTCTTTGCTTGAAAATCAATTTGTAATATTATTTTGGTTGGTTTGGTTCCCAGCTTAACACTCCTTATAGCAGAATGAATGAGAAGAATCCTTCTGTATCCAAGGCTTTTGAAAAAATGGGTGGCCACCATGAAGCTCTATTGAAATCAACTGTGAGACTTTATGTGAGAAGTCATTTGTGCCATGTACATGAGTGACAGCTTGCAGAATTGCTATGAAAGGCATTTCAAATCATTCTCTTATGAAGTTTCATTTCAGTTGGGATGCTGCTGTATAAAATAGCTGCCTGTGTAGACCATAAACAGTGAGGCGACTTTTGGAACAGCATTGCTCAATAGCTTTGATAAAAATCCATTTAGAATGTCTTTTTGACACAAGTGACACTAATAAGAGGTTGGTTGCCCTGCAGGGTGTGTTTAGCAGACATGGCTGATGATTCATCAAGCACAGAGCCTTCTTTTCAGTTTGGCTATTGACATATTGATTGATAAATCTTTGTATGATGTGTCATCTCCCTTCAGTGTTTCTAAATAAGCCATTTCTCATTTTCACCTAGATTCACTCTGCCTATATTGGGAGTAGATGACAGGTCAGTAATCTTAGATGGAGACAGAAGAAATGTTCACGCTGGGAGGGTTCTATTGGTCACTGGAGTAGATACTGAGCACTTTCTGAATATCATGTGGCCCCACACACACTTTCAGATATTGCTTTGTGTAAATTTTGGTTTGTTTGTTCTCGTCTGCAGCACTCAGGACCATATTCTTGCTATTTTTCACTTTTGTGACTCGATGAAGCTTGTTGTTCAGGCACCTCCACCTAAGAACGGGCTTGTGATAAGAAGTAAAGGAAACTATGATGTTGTGCATCAGCTCCTACAGGTTTAATTATACCAGGGAGCAACTGTGCTCCACTCAACTCATTTAATATGGGCAATTAAGCTGTTACCAGAAATAGAAAGAAATGTGGGGTTGAGATGAATCCAGGTAAGGAAGGTGGGATGAAAGATTACAGATTGATAGCATATTGGAGCTCTTGTTAATCCTTTAAAAGGCCATCTAACTGAATGACGAATAAAAAAATAGAGAAAATGCATAGACAAAAACACATTCCCGCACAGGTTTCCAGATTCTCTCCATGCACCGGAGACCAGCACCAAATCAAATCAGAGAAAGATAAACAAAACCTCATTAGTTCCTCCAACTAGGCGGAGGTGAGGTCTACAGTGTCCCCCTCAGCTGAGCTTGCCCTGCTTTAACCCTGCAGTTACTCTGCCGCTTCTGCTTTCGTTCTGCTCTCCTGTGTGGTGAACTGCACATTTGTTTTTAATTGGGAAGGGAATTGACTTTGCATTTGAATCAATGCTCTCACTTGCTCGTATAAGTACATGTGCACTGGAACAAGACAACTCATTTGGATTATTCAAAGTTAATAATTGGCTGACTTTCCCACGAATTAAGGCAGCAAGGACATGATTATTATACAGTATTTGTGTTTCTAAGCACAATGCTCTGCGGAAAATATCTTTTTTGTGATGCATTTCTTAAGTAAAGTATTAGCTAATCTTCTCTTGGTACCGTGAGAGATGTTACAACATTTGTTTACGCTTATATACTACATATTGCCTAATACACAAATGGCCATACTATAATCATTAAGTACTTTTCCTTTTCTTTCTTTTTTTTTTTAATAAAAAATCATTTTACATATCAGTAATGTAGTAAATGCTTCCTAAAACAATGTAGAATCAAATCTTAATAATTCATTTGGCACACGTGCATCCTGCTTATGAAAGGCTAATTATTGTTATGAATATATAATTTAATTATATAATTATAATTATAGCATATAATTATAATTCACCTAAAAATTGATAGTCTGGCATTATTTACGCAAGTGACACCAAAAAAAATGTCTGTTTTCAATTTTAGCATTTAGCATTTTATAATTGCTTCTTTTGGCCCTTAACAGTCCATGGTTACTGTGATCTGAATTAGGTTGTTGTGTGGCATTTAAACTGTAAATAAATAAATAAAAGCATGCAGGTTTGGAACAATATGACGGTGAGTAAATAATGGCATTTTTAAAATTGAACAAGATTATCAGTGAATAATAACTTAAACATGGGCTGTTTCTCATATGATTACAACGTTATCATTTGGGTTCAGAACCATTTTTTGACCATTTTAATTATATTTATAATTTATTAAAGCATTCATTTAATAATTTGTCTATTTTTTATATTAATATTTTTTTATATATATAATTGTATGTTGTTTCTTTTGGACCTTAACAGTCCCTAGTCACTATGAATTGTGTTGTTGTATGGCATCTCTACTGGAAAAATAGTAGCATGCAGGCTTGGAACAATATGAGGGTGAGTAAATAATAACAGACATTTCATTTTTGGCCAAAATTTCATTTTTGACTCTTCATTTCAACATGGTCTTTTGTGATGGTGGTGTATAGGGAACCACAAAATGAACTGCAGTTTTTGGCAGCATCAACATTGGGCACTTTGCTCTCTAATCTCTTTCTCCCTGGGAAAGGGAACATGAATGAGAGAGTGGCTATGTTTATTAAGGTGCTTTGGTACACAGTGTGCTTGGACAACCTTGGACAATCTTCTTTTTTTGTGAAATGTGTATGAGTGAGGGACACTTTCTCTTATGAAGTGTAAGATTACTCATACATGGGCTGAAAATCATCTGGAAATAGTCTGAACATCCTGAACGCATTGTAACATTTTCTACATCAAAACACGGTGATAACAACAATAATAATGCTTGTTTTCGCTCTCCACAGACAGCGTTGAAGACTACATTCAGACCACCTCATCACATGTGGAATCAGCCAATCAGGAGCTTGCAAAAGCCAGTCATTATCAGGTATGTTATTGACTTCCTGGAAAGCTGTTGCTTTGATAACTGCATTAAGGTACACAAAAAGCAGTTTGGTATGTAAAAAGAGTCTTTCTTTAACAGTCTATGAACACAATTATTGTTGCAGGTTTGTTTAATGGTTTCAGTTGACATCACACAGTGAGATTTTCAACATGCTGTCATTCATTAGCTGCTCACTTCAGTAATCACCCTTCATCAATTACCTGACGGGTAGACCATAAACCCTTTTGAAAATTAAAATTTGTCATTGATTGTTCACAAGCTCTGTTTGAGTATTAAGTAGTGTGTGAAGAAACAAATTACTTGAAAATAGAAATATGTTGCAACATAAGTGTCTTGATTGCCACTTTCTATCATTTTAATGCATCCATTTATTAATTATGTATTGACGTACTGGCATAAAAAAAAAAAAAGTACTGACCCCAAACTTTTGAATAGTATTACATACCTGTATATATAATATATTATTTTTTAGGTTTATTCACCTTAATGAATTCTCCACTTCTCATGGTATTTTAGAAATTATTTCCCCTCAATATCATTTACCTTTTAGCTCTGCTGTCCAGTCATATAGGTGTCATGTAAGACACTTAAATAATCATCTGTTGCTGTCTGCTTAGGGTATGTGTGCCCCTTCTTTCTACTTTGACCACCCCAGACTTATACTTTGACCTTTGCTTTCTTATATTCCCGTCTGATAAGAGCAGTTGGTGATTAGAGCATTTGGCCTTTCATATAATTCCTCCTTTGGATTCACAATAAAAACACAGGCTAATAATGGATGGTCATACATGTGTGCTTACCCACATTGCGTGTGCTTCTACCTGTCCATGTGAGTTTGTGAATGGCAAAGCAAATGAATCTCCCAAACGGGTGCTTTAGGATTCCTCTCTTGGCCATAGTTTTCTCGCCTCTTCCTTCCTCCACTTACGAGAGCGCAAGGGAGTAAATGAGTGAGTAGCAACAGCTTTTGGATTAATTGTCATTTCATTATCTCAAGGAGAGCTCAACCGTGACCAAACTCACACAGAGCAATTTAGCACTTCGTCAGTCCCACTGCCGCCCACCCTGAGGGGCGGAGGGAAGTGCCTGACTTAGGGAGCTACCCCGTTTCCTTTCGAACATCTCCCATAAACTCTTACTGTTAAACATTACACACACAAGTCAATTAAAAATAGCAAGTCATTTTCTTTCCATGGACCAAAATGCCAGTTAACCGAATGCAGGAAATAAATTGAATCTGTAATCCATCAAGCCAAAAGCAGTTCCTCTCCGCTCAATCATGGAAGGTCTGTAAGTGACAAGAATGATGTTGTATCAGCCCCATCAGAGTTCAACGGAGCACGATGGAACATGATTGTTCATTACCATGCTGCTGCTCCAAACTCTAAACACAAATGAACAGACACTGAACAGAGTTCACACCATAATACACAGACTCCAGACTTCATTTACCATTACTCATTTTCTAACTCTTTCCATTACAAGCCCATTTTGTGATGTGGAAAAGTGCTTTACTGGGCACTCTTAAATAAGTGAACCTAAGTTGAGTTTATTCAATTCAGTGCTAAGTTCAAGAAGTACAAGTCTTTTACAGTTATTGTGTCCCTTTTCCTGTAACTAGAAATACTGCATTTATAATTGCATAATGTGCATTTAGATACAATAAATACAGTTATATATATTTGTCTGTTTTTGCTGCACAGTGTGAATAGTTCTGAGCCTTTATGTGTCTTTGAGGAACACATGGCAGTGGTGTTTTATTCCGTTTTATATATATATATATATATATATATATATATATATATATATATATATATATATATATATATATATATATATATATATATATATATAAACACCACCACAACTATACTTTTAGTGCACTACTGTTACTGTTTAGTGTTTAAAATGTCTATACTATTTATAGTGTTTACGTTTCTTTTATATATATATATTTTTTTTACTTATTCTCTACTTGTTATCTGGTGTCTTAAAGAGCTGCAAATATTATTTTGTTGATCTGTACTCCTGGGTGCATACAGTGACAATAAGTGCATATAATGAAAAAAAACTAAATGACCCCAAACTTTTGAACCCTATAAGATATATTAATTTATGTCATTTATGTAATGAATGAGGATTGTTTAAAATCATATTTAGCTTGAGGATGTGTGTAAAAAAAACAAAAAAAAAACATGCTTTTTAAGGGGTGAGGAAACATATGACTTGTAAATAGCATGCTTTAAAGAAAAGGTTGGTATTCACTGCCTTTGCCAAGATAAGAAACGATGGAATAAAAAGGAAATACGTCCTATAATACTGGCAAACATATGTATATTAGAATAGACATCGTAATCTAGTAAAACCAATAGCATAACCACTGTTGTGCAACAAATGTATTCACATTTTTCACAGATTACTGCTCACTCATAACTCATATCTGGTGTGTAGAAAGTGCCTTTGTGTGAGTGTGTGCGCATGTGGGCCGTGTTAGGCTGTATTTATGTCAGTTGGATGATCTCGTGGCCTGTAGAGTGTGACAGTGAGCGGGGTGTTGGATTATTATTTGCTATCTGCTTCTACATAAGCCGCATGCTGTCCCGATCTTACTGAATCCATACAGACCAGACGGCTTATTTGTGTGCCCAGAGCAGATTCACTGCTTCAACATACCCTCATAACCATCCCTCCCACACACAAAAACATAAGAGAGCCAAAGCGGGATCTAAGAGGGCCGAATGAAATTCAGTTTATTAGTATCACTGCTACTGTTCTGGATACTTAGGGTTGGGGACTTGATGAAACCTCAAATCATGCAGTTTATTGAGCAGAAGTGTGCTGTTACTTTTCTAAGTGCTTCTTACTGTTGATTTTTGCCTGGTAGATGATAAAATGGGCAAAAAAAAATTCATTGACTTATAGTGAAGGAGGGTTCTGAGCCATATCCTGAGACCACTATACCTATATTTAACTTGGCGACAACCAATATTCTCCGCAGTGAATGGATGCCATCAAATAGTTCAAACAGCTGATAAAAACATCACAATAATCCACAAGTAATCCACATGGCTTCAGTCCATCTATTAACGTATTGCAAAGTGAAAAGAATCAAATCCAACCTTAAGGCATTTTAACTGTCTAAACTGTTGCTTCTGGACAAAATATGAGTCCATAATTCACAGTAACTCTTTCTCCACCAATTCATTACAGAAGATCCACTGGTGAGCAAGTGATGTAATGCTAAATTTCTCCATATCTGTTTTGATGAAGAAACAAACTCATCTACATCTTGGAAGGCCTGAGTAAAATGTCGGTAAATTATTATTTTTGGGTGAACTGTTCCTTTAAAAACTACTTGGAACACTTTAACAACCAAATACCAATGCCCTGACAACATTTTTGATGACAAAACATATCTCACATTTTCTCCAGAATGTGTACAATGTATTTACA
The DNA here is from genome assembly GCF_018340385.1 of Cyprinus carpio. Classification (NCBI taxonomy): domain Eukaryota; kingdom Metazoa; phylum Chordata; class Actinopteri; order Cypriniformes; family Cyprinidae; genus Cyprinus; species Cyprinus carpio. The sequence goes on from NC_056587.1 coordinate 15,734,140, forward strand.
TTCAGTATTTGAATTAGTGGTGCATTTTCTACTCTGTTGTTGTTTAAATGTGGTGCAGAAATCAAAATAGGCCTAGATTGATTATAGCGTAGAACATTTATGTAGTTAAGCTCATTCTTTGCAAGAGTATTGCTCCTCATGTTGAAAGTTTGTCAGGTTTGTTTAATGAATGCAAAAAGCAGCTGATCAGTGCTATGTCATGCTGTGATCAGGCACAGCAATGCAAATCAATCATGCAGTGTAATTTAGGTAATGGTGATGAATGGAGTTTAGCTGGTGGTGATGACTGCGACACAGGCCTGTCTGTAATATTGGAGCTGAAGTGGAATGAATATGTATGTGAATGAGGGGATGTTGTGGGGAGCTTAGCACAGGAGCATTATTCTCCATGAGGTTGAATGTGGCAACTGGCCAACTTACCAAAGTCACTGCTGCTAATGTTATATGCTTTATGTACTGTATATAAAATTGTGACGGTCACAGCAGGCTCTCAGTCTGGTAACCCCTGACAATAATATAAAGTAATGTATTATATATCTATTATATTATATTATATTATATTATATTATATTATATTATATTATATTATATTATATTATATTATATTATATTATATTATGTGTGTGTGTGTGTGTGTGTGTGTGTGTGTGTGTGTGTGTGTGTGTGTGTGTGTGTGTGTGTGTGTGTGTGTGTATACAGTACAGGTCAAAAGTTTGGAAACATTACTATTTTTAATGTTTTTGAAAGAAGTCTCTTCTGCTCATCAAGCCTGCATTTATTTGATCAAAAATACAGAAAAAACAGCAATATTGTGAAATATTATTACAACTTAAAATAATAGTTTTCTATTTGAATATACTTAACAAAAAAAACATTTATTCCTGTGATGCAAAGCTGAATTTTCAGCATCATTACTCCAGCCTTCAGTGTCACATGTAACATCCAGTCTATCACATGATCATTTAGAAATCATTCTAATATTCTGATTTATTATGAGTGTTGGAAACAGTTCTGCTGTCTAATATATTTGATGAATAAAAGGTTAAAAAGAATTGCATTTATTCAAAATAAAAAAAAAAAATCTAATAATATATATATTCTAATAATATATTTTCTTTACTATCACTTTTTTATCAATTTAACACATCCTTGCTGAATAAAAGTATTGATTTTATTTTAAAAAAAAGAAAGAAAAAAAATTGCTGACCCCAAATTACTGACCAGTAGTGTATATTGTTATTACAAAATATTTATATTTTAAAAACATAGCTTCTTTTTTTTTTTTTTATTTTTTTTTTTTTTTTTTACTTTTTATTCATCAAAGTATCCTAAAAAAGTATCACATGTTCTGAAAAAATATTAAGCAGCAGAACTGTTTCCAACTTTGATAATGAATCATCATATTAGAATGATTTCTAAAGGATCATGTGATAATGATCCTAAAAATTCACCTTTGCATCACAGAAATAAATGATAATTTAAAGTATAATAAATTTAAAAACAATTATTTTAAACATAAAAAATATCACAATATTACATTTTTTTCTGTATTTTTGATCAAATAAATGCAGGCTTGATGAGCAGAAGAAACTTCTTTCAAAAACATTAAAAATTTTTTACACCAATTAGATTTTTTGTTGAAAATTGTCTCACACAAACATTAAGGAAAACATTATTATTTTTTACACAAATAAATACATACACATACACATACACATACATACATACATATGTGGCTAAGACTTTTGCACAGTAGTGTGTGTGTGTGTGTGTGTGTGTGTGTATGTATGCATAATTATATATACTGCATATTTGCACATACATATATACATACACATAAAGTGAAAGTTCATGGTTTCTTTAAAGTTTTTTTCACTACTTACTGATCTGTTTATTATATAATGATTCTTAATGACTTATAAATTAAAGTTATTATAAAGTGCTGCCTTTTTAAAATAATATCAAACTTTTCATTTACTCTCCCTGAACAATAGTTATAAAGCAGCTGCTGCAATCTCTGCATTAAGAAAAATGTAATTCAGTCATTTGGCCATCTAGACATACTGTAGATCCAAATAAAAATAATTTGCTCATCCTCTCAGATTTATGTAGGGTGGCAGGATCAAGGTGCAACTTTATAACCTTTTTTGTTCACCTGTAACACTTTCTTCCAACAGAGCTTTCACACACTTGTGTACATAATCCTGAGGCAGAGAACGGGTTGTATATGCCAAAGGCTAAACTGCAAAGTGGGGACCTCGAGTTCCTGTTTATTTGCTCTGTCTTTTAAACATCATAATCAGGAAGACTTGGATTCTGAATTTTTATGCAAATTGCGCATAAGCCGATTATAAGCCAGGCAGTGGCAGCGCAAACATTATTTATTTTATGGACCTTCAATTTTCTGAGCAGATGAGATAAAGGCAGAATAATATTATGTGGGTAATCATCATGCTGCGTTATTATGACATTATAAAGATCTCATGTCACGCAAGGTAAAAGACTCTCTCCCTCTCTGTCTCTCCAAAAAACAATGTCAATCTGTTTCTCATAAAAAATGTGATGTCCACCTGTATGTGACTCAAATGTGTTAAAGTGAAATTTGCTGCATTGTTCAGGATTTGTTACAGCTAGGGGTTAATTTAGTCGAGTTTCTGGCACAGAGGTTAGCAGATATGTTCCGCCCATCTTTATGACTGGAAATCAATTTGTGGTCGCATGCCCTCATATAATAGTCCATTACAAGTGGAAAATTTATGGTTCTCCTTATGTTAAATCTAATGTGAACTCATGTATGACTTTATCTTATTTTTAAAATTGTTTCAACAATTTTGTCGGTTTAATACACTAAAACAGATCATGTCGTGTCAGGGAAAAATGTGACAGACTGTAAGCATATATATGCATATATATTTTGTAATTCTCCCTCAATTGTATTATTTTTTAAAGAATTTAACGCATATATTTACCAAGGATGCAATAATTGGTCATAAGTGACCAGTGACGTGCACAGACATTTTGAGGGGCAGGGGCTCAAGTGGAAAAAAGGGCACTTCTCATATTTATTTCAATTTATTTCTAAACAAAACGTTAAATATATTAACACAACTCTGACTTACCAATTTATTTTAATTCCCTCACACTCACCCAATTGTTTCATGTTGTTTCATTTTTCAACAGATGTCTACAAAATAATCAGTTCACAGTGTTGTATAATTACAATACTGCACACATACACACACACACACACACACACACAAGCCAAATGTGACAAGAACTTTGTTTCACATTTGAGGAAGGGTTGGTAAAATCTATCAGCATACAACATACTAATAGAATGGATAGTTATTAGATGAGGAGCCGGAGATCAAAATTATGAAGTTATTTTTTAAGGCAGGACACTTCACATGCTGTTCAATTTTGAGATTTTGGTCTATTTTGCTTCCATGTCTTCTTTTGCTCTAATAGAAAGGACATTTCCAAAATTCACATTTCAAGGGAAAAGACTCTTGATGTAAGTTAATAACTAATAACTGGGGAAGTTCTGTGGTGATAGGCTTTAGTTATTTTTGTTTATCCTATTCATCTGCAATGCCTTGTGTCAAATGTATACAAATTAGCGCATTATACTTAACGCCTGATTTGCATATCAATGTGGCAATTCTGATGACGTAATTCATTTTACTGTATTCAGCTGTCGTTTCTCCATTAAGTTAGCCTGTATGCCCATGATATATTGTCTTAGCTAAACTTTGGCTAACTTATTACATGGTAGCTGAGTCATGGATGTTAGCAAGACATTTTTTTAACTATATTTGCCTTAGTCATCACCACTCACCTCCACACCAAGACAAACACAACTGGACAGGGAGGGAGGGTTCACTTCTGCGGCTCTCTGTCTGTCTGTGATGTGCCGATCAATGTGTGCTACACTGCTGTGCTGCACGGAGACACGGAGGGGAGAAAGGCATCGGAACTCAACAGAGCTCAACATTTCCCGCCTCGTGACCAGATATTTAGTTTCTTTATTTGTTTGAACTAGAAAGCTGTGCGCAAACAGAAACACACACATATATACATATATTAATTTATAAAAAAAAAAAAAAAACTCCCCAGAAAAAAGGGCACTTTCTCTCGAGGAAGAAAAAGGCAGGTGCTCAAGCACCCTTTGATGTCTATGTGTGCACGTGCCTGTAAGTGACAGTAAAGATGTCTATTTCAAATAAAAACTGTTCTTTTGAACTTTCTATTCATCAAATTTTACTGAAAAGAAAAGTATCCTCAAAAATATTATCAGCACAACAGCTTTAAACATTGATAATAATAAGAAATGCTTCTTAAGCACCAAATCAGCATATTAGAATGATTTCTGAAGGATAATGTGACACTGAAGACTGAAGTATTGGCAGCTGAAAATTCAGCTTTACCACCAGAGATAAAAAATTATGTTTTAATATACATTAAAATTAGAAAACAGTTATTCTGAATTGTAAGAATATTTACAGAAATGTAATTTGTTTTTGTCAAATAAATGCACCCTTGGTGTGCATGCGACTTCAAAATAAATAAATAATTTACCAACCCCAAACTTTTGAACAGTAGTGTACCAGAATCATATACAATATCATTTTGCATACAATTCTGTACAGTTCGAATCAAAGTCAAAATCTTTAAGAACAAAATCAAAGCTTCTTATTAAATTGTGAGTGCATATTTATACAGTAGTTTAATCAATTATAGGAATACCCCAGAAACTTTTTCAATATCAAGGTGCTTTAGTTTTAGTGCTTCTACAGCAGCTTGACTAAATTGGGTACATGGAGAGAGAGAAAATTAATTTCCCTTTTCCTTTTCTCTCCTCTCACCAGCACTTCACTCTATCAGCTTTCTTTTTATCCTAAAGTCATTTTCCCTTTCTCTCTCGATGAACGTCTGCACTCTCCATCTCCACCTCGCTTCCCCGCATCAGGAAAAAATTCAAGCTCCGAAATGGACCAACAGTTGTATTGTCACCTAAAGCTTTTTTGTTCCCCTTTTACCTGATTTATTTTCCTGTTTTCTATGAATGACAGACCAGGCCTGGGTTAACACAGAGTTAAAATCAGCGCCTAGAGACTGAATTCTGAGTGACAGAGCGAATGAGGGAGAGAGAGAGAAAGTTTATAAGGTGCGGTTTTGGAGAAATGTAAGAAAGAAACGAGGGAATCTGTGGTGACCAGCTGCAAGAGAGGAGATAGCAGAGAGAGGCTTTTAATTCCCAATCCCTACAGAGCCTTTGAAAATTACCAATCTTCTTATCACAGATGCAGGGCTGCTTATGCAAATTGTTGTGGAGTGGAACGTTTAAACGGAAAATTACTCGACAGCGTTTTTTTTTTTTTTTTTTTTTGCCTCCTTCTCTCCCTCCCTCCCCCCACAAGCACACTTCCACATAGAAAGCCTGTTTCCAGTCTCAGATAAGAAGATGAATTGCTCTTCGCGCTTTGAAGCACGTCAGGATTTAAAGACTCCAGCCTAGCTGTGGTCTACGACTGCTGCTCTTTCTGGCTTTGTCAAAAAAAAAAATCAGGGAATCAAGGAAGGGCATTTCAAAACCACATAGAATCTATGCTCGCCAAAGTCGGAGCCTCCTGCCTAGTCGAAAAAAATATATATTGAAATCAAGCAAATTTTTAGTGTTGTTTATTATTGCCACACTTGTTGGTTTCGCTGGTTCTGAACTTCTCAACATGACAAAACAATAGATCTGCGGAGGGTGGGGGGGTGTTTGTCATAGACGTTGAAAGTCCAAATGACACTTTTGGCAGTTTTCCAAAATTCTTTAGTAAACAGAGCAGGGCTTCCTCCCACCGCAGTGCCCCATCAGAGGCAAAGAGCATCAGAGAGCCAGATGGGTTTTGCGAATGCTGTTCAGCCAGAACTCGAGCGCAACGGAGAATGCCGCTCTCTCATGCTTGGCCAACAGCTCTTGACTCAAGGCCACAATTCAATTCTGTCTTTGAGAAATCATTTTCAAAGCATGTCTCTGTATTGGGGAGAGAGCCTATAGAGGTCAATTGATGGCAGCACCTTCATTTCGTATGGTGGTATTGCATTGGTGGCAGAACCTGTTTGGAAAATTATGGTGTAATTTTGTTCTTTTATTCCATGTGGGTCCTTTTGTACCTAGGGCCGTTCGTACTGGATAATGACTGTTGATTTATTGATTTTAACAGTGGCAGGAAACCGAGAAAGAATTTATTCTATAGATTTGTGTGTGGGTGTGCGTGTGCGTGTGTGTGTGTGTGTGTGTGTGTGTGTGTGTGTGTGTGTGTGTGTGTGTGTGTGTGTGTGTGTGAACAAATCTATTTGACTTGAGTCTTGCTTTTGTTATTAGTCTATTAAGGGTAGGGGTGCTCCAAATTTTCAGTTACTATCACCCTACTCAGTATTTTTGATATCTTGATGGTGGCTTATTGTTTTTGTTTATCTATATTTTTGAGTAATTCACTCACCCAAGGTTTTTTTTTTTTTTTTGAGCATAAAAGTCCCTGGTCTACATTCACACTGAATGGAAAAGAACAGCATGCACATTCTGCCAAAAAAATAAAAAAGTCAAACAGGTTTAGACATGAAAATGACATAAATTTCACTTTTGGGTGAACTATCTTTATCCTTAATCATACAGTAATATCTCAAACCTTCTTCTTCTTTATTCTGTATTCCAGAGGCAGCTGAGGAGGAGGAAATGTTATCTGCTAATCGCTGGAGTGCTGCTTCTTACTTTGCTTATCATCATTATTGCAGTCTCAGCCAGAAAATGAGATCGAGACCACAGGTGAGCTGCGTCTGGTGTGCCCAGCCGGTAATATAAATAACAACATAAAAAAGAAAGTGAGAAAAGATACTCTAAGGACAACACAAATCAACAGAACAAAAATAAAACAAATATTAAAATATATTACTTTTAAGCAAATGTATAAAATCTGTGAGCGATATAATTATATATATAATTATATATTATTTTTCTTATTTATTATTGTTTTAATATTAAGTATAATTAATAAAATAATTATTATTAAATATTTAGTCCTTTTCTTGGATGATGAGAACAGTATTTATTTGAAATATAAATATTTTGTAACATGATAAATGTTTTTAACGTTCACTTTTGTCCAAACGTTTGGAAATGTTGGTTATGCTTATGATAATGATGATTATGATTTTTAAATGTTTTTAATGAAGTCTCTTATACTCACCAAGTCTGCATTTATATGATCTATTCATTTCGAAGAATCATGAAGACTGAAGGCTGAAGACTGGAGTAATGATATTGAAAATTCAGCTTTGTATCACAGGAATAAATTATATTTTAAAATATATTACAATACAGTTATTTTAAATTGCAATACTGTTTTCACTGTATTTTTGAGCACATAAATTTAGAGCATAAGAGACTTCTTTTAAAATATTTAATTATTATGAACTTTTGACCAGTAGTGTAGATACAGTATATAAAACATTTAAATATATATAGTAAAATACAATATATATATTTTTTTTTACTTCAGTTTATTTATTTATCATTCATTGGCCTAGTATACCAACTTTGCATCCTCGTTTCAGGTACTAATAACACAATAAAAAATAAAAAAAACTATACATTGTGGCATTTATCACCAAAATGCGGTGCAGAACAATTACTTTTGACTGAAGCAGGTCACTTAGACATCTGTTGTCATCAATGAATAGTAAAACACCCAAAGTCTCAAGCTTTTTTAAAACGTTTAGACACAATCATCTCTATGGGGGGGGCCCCAAATTGGTTCTTGACAACTGTGTAACCTGAACCGGCGTATCAGAATGCCATTTTTTACCACGAAAAGCCAATGCGGTGAAAGCACTAATATTTCACCCATGGGCAGCCTCACTGAGGGGAGTGGGATTTTATTAGTTAGATGGATTACCTCCTCGTTCATTTCTGAAAGGCCAACTGACAATTACACTCTTCTGTTATTCATTTATCCTCACAATCTACTTTTATTCATTCATTGACTCATTCATTAGTTCATTGTTTTTTTTCATTCATCTGTCTGTGAGGAGGAAGAGTGTTGGAAACTGGTTGAGGAGTGACTCCATTTCCATGAGATGTTTATCTATGTGTTCGATCTCTCGCAGCCCCCCTCGGGGAGACGAGGCTGAGTGACAGCCTGGACTCCCTCTCGTATCGATCCGTACCCTCTCCGCTCTCCCGCTTTTCCTCTGGCAACACACACACACCTCCTTTTAATCGCTGTGTGAAACTGAAAGTAGATAGCATCTTTAATTAAGTAGCTCTTAACTTGCATTTGTGAAATAGAGTGAAACAAGGAGCATAAGTTGTTTGAACTTTGGTGTTAAGATCTCATCTTTTACCAAGCGCTTGAGCAAATAAGAAGAGTTGAGAGATTTTGTCACTAAAAAAATCACTCAACTCAAGCACGCTCTGCCATATGCACTGCTCACAAATGCAGAACTCTTAAGTACTAATTGATGTAGAGATTTCAATATTCCATCGCTTCTGTTGTTTTGACCTACAATCTAATTTATACTGTTATTATGTCTTTTAGAATTTAAAAACTAGATTTTCACTTTTTTTTTTAGAGAAAAAAAAACAAAAACGTAATGGATGCTTTTCTGTGCAAAAGTTGCTGCTATGTTATGCGGTTGCTGTGGTGTTCTGAGTGTTTTTTAGGATGTTACAGTGTGGTTACTAGGTGGTTGTTATCATTTCTGTATAACTTGGGTCCCCCTTTTTTTTCTTAGTATAGTTCACCCAAAAATCTCATGCTGTTCAAAACCTTTATAAAGACTGTTCACACAATTGTTATTTTAGTATCACTGAGATATTATATAATATTATTATATTTTTATTATAGTTTATATTTTTTATTAATATTTATGTATTCAATTAATTTTTGTTATTTTATTTTTTATTAAATATTGAAATATATATATATATATATATATATATATATATATATATATATATATATATATATATATATATATATATATATATATATATATATATATATATATATTTATTTATTTATTTATTTATTTATTTATTTATTTATTTATTTATACTTGAGCCCAAACAACATTGAATTGTACTAACTTTCATTGTATGGCCAAAAAAACTGCATTAATACTGGAGCTGTTTTGTTAATTCATCCCTCCAACCTCTCAGTTTCTGATTAAGCATGTGTTTTGTTTCTCAGGTTGACTCTAAGTTCTGGATAACTGCTTTAAAAGACCCATGTAGCAACGTGTAAAAAAAATCATGTTTGCAGACCCTCTGGTTTTTTAGAGAAAGTAGTTGTAAAAGGGAGGGTTTCAGTGCCATAACAGACTATAAGCACAGGAGAGCTTGCCAGCTTGTGTGCTAGGGACCGGCTCCAAAAGCTGCATAGATTTATAGAGAATTAACAGCTCTGAATCTATGTAAACATGGGCCATTCAGTTCTGGTGAGACTTGTTTTTATTGCATGCCTTGCACAGTTTGTGATTATTTCTATCTATGTCTCCTTATAACCCCAAGCTGTTCGCAGCCCTAGTGCACTTATTTTCTGTAAAATTAGAATTGATCCCTGGGTGACAAACAGTATAAAAAAGGTACACCTTACATTAATTTTAGGTGGATGCTTAGGTAAGCAGACACCACTAAATACAGGTGTAAGCAGGTCCAAAACCTTTTGTGATTTGATCATTCAAACCACTTTTGAAGAGTAGTGTAAATGACAATCAGTGTGTGTGATCTGAAAAACAAGGACCTCCTACACATCTGTCAATCATCCACTGAGTTCCGGAGATTGATTTATTTAAATGTTTCAGTTTTTTTTATTTATTTCTTGAAATGTTCCTTTTTAATGTTTGTTTATCTCTTTATTTAATTTCCACAGTGATTTATTTATGTACTCAACTTTTTCTCTTATTTATCTATTTTATCATATTTATCTATTTTATTTATTAATTGTACTTATTTTACTGTGTTACATTTATTTATTTATTTTTTACTGTGATCTATTAGTTTTATTTTATTTTCTAGTGTATTTATTTATCTATTTATTGCTTTGGTTTTTATTATTAATATTATTTAAATATTTATTTGAATTGATGAAATTGCTCATCAAATGTTCAAAGGGAGATGCATTTGATGATAAATATTTATGTCAGGTGTAAGCAGAAATTTATGATCTGATGAACTTATGATCTGATCACCCACGAAGAAGGTTAAACCAGACCAGGTGTACACAGGGCCTTAGATGTTTAGAAAGAGTAACAAACTTGGGTGGTTAATAGTGAGATCCTTCACAAAAGCAAAAGTGTAAAGGATTAAAAAGGAGCAAAGGATTATTGGAAATGTGCTGGACTGATGTGGTTGGAAACAGACAGGGTGGCAGAGGGAAGAGCATAGTGCATTATATATCAGTTTAATGATTCAGCAATGACAGAAATATCCGAGGAGCCGCTTTGCCTCTCAAATCAATAGCCCTGCACTTTATGGTGCTCTAAATAATGCAATAACTGCTCCTTGACACTTATTCCTGCGAGTTGTGTTGCCAGTGCTGCTCTTACAACTTGTTTACAGACTCATTTGGGTGAAAGAGATCCTACAATATGCATGTCAATGCCATGAGCTAACTACAGTTGATCCTTCTGCTCTGAGCTTGTGAAATTGAGAGCAATCTGAGAGCGGCCCCAACTCATTGAGTCACCAATTGCTTAAAATGAACCCTCAACGGCATGACAACAGACTATTAAAGCATTTTAATGTTGTGACCGTTATGCATTATCATATAGTAGGAGCAGTCTGTAGGCAGGTTTAACAAGGAATGTGAGAATCTTCAAGCATTTTCAGACCCCAGTAGGTGTTTGGACCCCTGAAGTAGATCACCTGTTTATCTCATGTCAGCAAAAGTCTAGATATAATTTGATTTTTGACGGGTGAAATTTTTAATTTTATTTAGTGAACTGTCACTTTACATGTGCTGGTGGGTGAGTGAATAGAAATATAACTGTTTTGATGTTTTTCAAATGTTTAAAAAAAGAAGATTACTTTCAATTTTTTATTTACATTCTATAAACAAAATTACCTAAGCTATAAAATAAAATATAGAGCTGTTGAGTCATGATGTCAACTAAGGCTAAGGACGGTTAAAAAGTTTTGTTGCTGTTGTTTTTATTATTGTTATTTTTTATTTATTTATATAGCTTTTACTCTGCAAGAATTCATTCAGTTGATCAAAAGTGACAAATTTCTGTTTATCAAATAAAAAATGCCATGGTTTCTACAAGAATATTAAGCAGTACAACTGTTTTCAGCTTTGCTAATAATAGGAAAGGGTTAATGAGCATCAAATAGAATGATTTCTGAAGGACATGCGACACTGAGGACTGGAGTAATGACTGCTGAAATTTCAGCTTTACCATCACAGGAATAATTTATATATCCAAAATTGGGACCTTATTTAACTGATAAACCTCTATTTAAAAAAACCCATAGCCTGAAACTGCAATTTTTTTTCTGGGTTTTATAGGACTACAATTTGAACAGCTCTATTAAGTTGATTTCTGAAGCTGTTTTCCTCTTGGAGTCTCAATATAGGTTTTATTAAAGGGTTTTCTGTCTTTATGGGTACATTTGGCAGAGCAAAATATAGCAAAAATCTGATTAGACTAGAAATAAAACAGGAGATCAATCCTGTTGTGTTGCATACAATTTAATTGCTGGTATATTTTGCCATAGATTAAATGTCAGAACAATATCGGAATTAGATATTTGCCTTCCTCAAATTGGATTCTTTGTATTTATATGAATAACATAAGTATGCACAATGTATTATCAGCTTAAGTGTTTTTTTTTTTTTCTTCTTCTTTTTTTTATGATTATGATTTATGGGTCACCATACTTAGTCCCACGTCACTTCACTTTTATTTTTTTAGCACATCAGAAAACAGGGTTTTGTGACTGTGATTGTGTAAGTTTGAAAAAACATGTAAATATACATTCTGCCATGCAACTGTGACTTGACTTTTTAAGAGTCTACACTTAAAGACAATTTTCTTTTTATTTTTTTTTATTTTTTTTTTGAAGATAAAAACTTTTGACCCATACTGTTGTGTAAAGAACAAAATAATATCTGAATTTTATTGCAAATCTTTTGTGATTCACTTGAAAATCACTCAGCACTGCCTAAAAAGGAGCCTGAATTGAATAATAAATGGATACTTTGGCCTCAAAGACCATTTGTGCACAACGGGGCATCTAACCAGCTCCTCACTGACTTGTTTACAGCCCTTGTGTTTAGAAGGAAAAGTATAGCCAGATCTGCTGAAGGGAATTAAAATCTGTGAGAAAATGACTTCTTGGAAATTCATTGCTGCCATAGAAACAGAACAGTTTAGTTTATGATGCATATTAACTGCAGACCCTGACAAATAAGCACCACATATATGCACAGTGTAAACCAAATGTTATAATTTTTTTTTTTAAGAGATTTTTATGATAAGACCGTTTTCATAGTATAAAAAGGACTCCCAGTTCAATTGCTAAGGCCCTGTCATTCATTTCTGTATCAGTTTGTGATTTCCGAATGCACAGCCCACATAAAACCAACAGTCTGTGTCCAACCTCATGTGGGTTGCTCTTTTTGAACATGGTAGAAGAGTGCAAAGCCAGCACACTTCCTTGGTTCTCCCTGGCATAGAACTGCACGGCCGGGCCAAGTCTCAGTTTGACCCTTATCATGTCTGAGACTGACCGCTGAGCGGCGGATTAGTGGGCCAGCCTGCACCTGTGTGGGCGTCCACTGAAGCAGCAGTGTGGGCTGCAGTCAAACCATGCAGCCAGTCACCGTCACGGAAAGAAGGGACATAACAGACCCAACCACCCACCACAGGCATGCTGGGAAGGGCAGGGGAGGAGGGCAGAATTTACCTCTGCTTATCCTTAGAAGCCTTTAATATCTCTCTTCCATCACTGCTGCTCCTGGCTTAATGTGTTGCCTTTGGAAATGTTGACTGGTTCAGAGGGAGAAGGTATTATGGGAGGTGATAGTGGAGCTCTTTTTTTTTGGATTGTTTAAGGGTCATTTAGCTCATTGTTTATTATTTGGGGTTGCCATAGCTTTTTAAATTACTTTGATTATTCTTTTATGCTAAATGACACATCGAGCCTATATTATTAATATTTTAAATTTGCTTTCATTTTATATTTCCAGTTTTAATTTTAGTATTTTATGTTTTTATTATTATTATTTTTATTTTATTTTTTATATTTCATTTAGCATTTGTTTTATTTAGCTTTATTTTTTTTTCCATTTTAGTAATTTTAATAGTTCACCAGTTGCAAAATCAACATTTCTAACTTCCATTTAAGTTTCATTTAATTTGAAGTTTAATTTTTAAGTTCAAGTTTTTCTTTTAATATTATTTGAATTATCTATTTATTATTATTTCAGCTTTACTTTAATTAATGAAATCTTAATTTATTAATTTTACCTTTTTATAGTTAATAACACTACATTGAGCAGGGTATTCATTAATTCATTTTTATTTATTTTAATTTATTTTAAGTTAATTTAATTTACCCTTCATATTTAAAAAAGTTTGCTCTTAAAGTAAAAGTTCACCCAAAAATGAAAATTTTGTGAAAATTACTCACCGTCAGGCCATCCAAAATGTTTCTTCATCAGGACAGATTTGGGGAAATTTAGCATTACATCACTTGCTCACCAGTGGATCCTCTGCAGTGAATGGGTGCTGTCAGAATGAGAGTTTAAACAGCTGATAAAAACATCACAATAAAAATAATTTGAATTAGATTTTAGTTTTAGATTTTCAATTTTGATTTTCAATTTAGTTTATTTATTTTTAGAAAATTTCATATGCTTTTGTCATTTTATTATTATTATGTTTAAGTTAAATTGTTTTTATTTTTAGTTGTTCAGTTCAGTTTACTTAAGTTAGTTGCCAAGACAGCTTTTTAAATTTTCATTTAAATTAAATTTCTGATCTAATATTTATATTTTATTTCAGCTTTATTAAAAAAAAAAAAAAAAAAAAAAAAAAGTTTCAATAGTTTTAGTTCCAGTTACCTTTCTGTTTCTGAGAAGGTTTAGCAGATCTGTCGGCCAATCACGGACACCATTTCAGTGGGAAACAGCTATCAGTGTGTTCCCTCTGGTTTCACTTCTTGTTCGGTGTCTGAACATGTTGCTCTGAGCTACTTTTTGGTAATATTATATGTTTTTCCTCTTTGATTCCTTTTTCTCTATTCTTAATCATATATTTACTTTTCATGTCTTTTTATATATATATTATTGGTAATGTGTTCCAGCACAAGTCATATACTGTACACACATCCAACTCCAGTTTGAGCTTTTAGGATCAACTGAGCCATCCAAGCTTATGTGCGGCTTGTCGTTCTCTCTGAACTGCTAGCAGGGCTGAAGTTGAATTTCAAGCACCTTTTTTTCGCTGATAAATATTAAAGAATTAATGCTCAGGAAACATTTTTATATTTAGCTGCTAAAGCTGATTTAGCCTCAGTGAAACAGAGCAGACAGGTTCCTGCAGAAAGAGGCTTATTCAAATGAAAAAGCTAAGTTGACAACACTGAGCTGGTATTCACCATGATGAGACATTGCAAAGATGAAAAGAAAGAAATCCAACAGAGGCACAGAGGGAGTGAGAGAATATTTAAGGGGTGCCTAGAGTACTAAATATCAGACCTTCAAGCACTGAACATCTGATTTAACATAGCCCTTTGCATGTTGTTCTGTCATCATTTCATGGGCACAGTTCATTAATACATTTAATATTAGTTTAATATAGCACATTAAAGATGTGTTATAACGGACTACACTATACTGTCATGCCAGTAAATAATGCTAATATTTTATTTAAATTATTAATATGAAATCACAATTCTGATTTAAATATTTTAACTCGGTTTTATTATTGCAGGTTTTGTTACTTGTAAATAAAAAAATTAATAAATAAATAAATAAGTCAATGTTGCTCTTATTAGAATTGCACCCAATTTTATTTTATATTATTTGTTTGTTTTTTATAGTTAAAACAACCTATAGTACACTTGCTGAAGGAATAGTTTCCATCAGAACAGCCTGAGGTTAAATGCTTCTTTCAAGGGCAGAATGGCAATAACTCAGCAACTCGATTAGCCTGCAGCCAGTTTCAACAAACTCCTCAGGTTAAGAAAACCCTTAGTGATGATTTCAAAATTGGGTTTTCCCAGTTTAAGAGCTTCATTGCGACCAGCCCATGATCTTTAACCGCCCCACAACCACCAGCACATTAGTGAAAGACTATTTTTTTTACTTGCTAGTAGTCGGTAGCAGACGTCAGAAATGAAAGGCAGCTTGGAGTTAGCACAGTGTGCTAGTCTTAGTATATTTAATCCACGTCCATGAACAAGTCTGACAATAAACCTTCTGTATGGACTAAAATCCTCTTAGGCAAAGCGTTGTGGGTAAACTTGCTTGATGCAAATTCTAAACCCCATTAGCTCTGAGGAACTAGTCGGCTGCATTGAGATTAATGGCAGGGCGACTGCTTGATTTAATAGGGTTATTTCACTGCTTCTGGCCAAGAATAAACAACAAACTTAATGCAAGACATTACTCACTTTCTCCACTGACTGACAGAAGTTTCTGAGTTCACTTATGATGAGGTTTGTTGATGCACCGTGGTCTCATTTTTTTGCTGTACGTTCCACTTTTTGTTGCCTTTGTAGCCAGAGCTGAGTGAAATATGACAGTAATTTTCTAGAAAAAAAAGCAATTTGATAGAGCCTGTTATTTAAAATGCATTTAAAATGTTTGATATCGATTTCTCTGTCATGAGTGGAAAAAGGAGTAAGAAAAGAGAAAGAAAAGGTTTAACAAATTGTTTCCTACCTGCAAAAAAAAAAAATGCTCTTTTCTCTGCAATGAAGTGATTTTGTGAAATTAGGGGATATGGATTTGCAGCCGCTATTAAGGATAAATGCTGAGTGAGAAATGTTATGTGCAATTTTCCATTACAGGGTGAAAAATGAAAATCCTTATTTATCTATTTTTTAGTGCTGTCAGCTCGCTCTGAACTTTACTCATGGGGATTACTGACAAACTCTCCGGGTGAGAGACAGGCGCTGAAGCTCCCATGTGAGAAACAGATGTGTGGCGGAGGTATTATAAGTTTTCAGAGTCCCAAACCTAAATGTTGGTAGTTTATAGAAGGAAACAGAGAGATAGAGAGGACACCTCTCAGAAATGGAGGATGACAGAAATCACACTTGTCTTCTTTTTTTTTTTTTTTTTTTTGGATATGCCTCTCCAGGCGTCACAATGAGACAGCCCCCTGCCGGCTTCAGCTGCTAGCTAGTGTCTCCAGGAAGAGCTGAGATTACTTAAAGCTGATTGGTCAACTTAATGTGCTATAGACACCACCATTAAAAAGACTGAGGACTTGAAAGTGTCATTATAGTCTAAAGATCAATGCAAAGTCATGTAATCCATGGGGACCGCAGGGAAAGATTAAAAGACAAAAAATGTTTACAGTCAGTCCCTGTAACATGCAAAAATTTTAGATTTGTATGTATCATGCACAGTTACTTAAATTACATTGCACCATGAAATATATTATTAGAAGAAAAGCACAAAACAGAATATATGTACACTGCCAGAGGGGGGAAAACATTTTGGAAGAATTAAGATTTTTTTTTTTCTTTTCTGTTTTATAGATGAAAGTCTGTCTTATGCTGTATTTAGTTGGTTAAAATACTGTAAAAAACCGTATTATAACACTTTATACACTTTATAACACCTTGCTAGTACCGGGTTGGACCCCTTTTGCCTTCAGAACTGCCTTAATTCTTTGTGGCATAGATTCAACAAGGTGTTGGAAACATTCCTCAGAGATTTTGGTCCATATTGACATGATAGCATCACACAGTTGCTGCAGATTTGTCGGGTGCACATCCATAACGCGAATCTCCCGTTCCACCACATCCCAAAGCTGCTCTATTGGATTGAGATCTGGTGACTGTGGAGAGGCGATTTGAGTAAAGTGAATTCATTGTCATATATAAAAAAAAAACAGTCTGACATGATTTGAGCTTTGTGACAGTAGTAGCCATCAGAAGATGAGTACACTGTAGTCATAAAGGGATGGACATGGTCAGCAACAATATTCAGGTAGGCTGTGGCATTTAAACGATGCTCAGTTGGTACTAAGGGCCCCAAAGTGTGCCAAGAAAATATCCCCCACACCATTACACCACCATCACCAGCCTGAACCGTTTAGACAAGGCAGGATGGATCCATGCTTTGATGTCCTTTATGCCAAATTCTGACCCTACCATCTGAATGTCACAGCAGAAATCAAGACTCATCAGGCAAGGCAAACTTTTTTTTCAATATTCTATTGTCCAATTTTGGTGAGCCTGTGTGAATTGTAGCCTCCATTTCCTGTTCTTAGCTGACAGGAGCGGCACCCGTTGTGGTCTTCTGCTGCTGTAGCCCATCTGCCTCAGGGTTCGACGTGTTGTGCATTCAGAAATGGTATTCTGCATATCTTGGTTGTAATGAGTGATTATTTGAGTTACTGTCGCCTTTCTATCATCTCTAACCAGTCTGCCTATTCTCCTCTGACCTCTGAAATCAACAAGGCATTTTCGTCCACACAGCTGCTGCTCACTTGATATTTTGATTTATTTATTTATTTATTATTTTTATCATACTTAACCCAATCCTTTAAATGGTAGTGTATCATGATTTCCACACACACACACACACACACACACACACACACACACACACAAAAAAAAATAAAATAAAATAAAATACAAATAAATATAAAAATATAATATAAAATAATATAATATAAAAAAACCTATTTTTAGCATAATAATGGAGTAATGGCTGCTGAAAATTCAACTTTGCCATCACAAGAATAAATAACATTTTAAATATATTAAAATAGAAAACAAATATCTTAAACAGTTATCCGAAATAATATTCAGAGTATTGCTGTTTTGAACCTTTTTCATGGAACTATTAAATAATAATCCTATTAATTATTGTTTAAATAAAATAAGCTTTGTCTTGCTTCTGATATGACCATCTTTTACTTTTTACATCTTTTCAAAGTCTACATTTCCTCTTCAAAATTGAACAAAAGAATGAGTGAATAAATAAATTCTCTGATGATATCAATCTGTGAAATAATAATGTTGATAATGTAAAATCCATTGTCAGAATGCAAACTAAAGGTAGGGTGTTGAGCCATCTTGCCCCATCTAGCATGTCTCACACTCTGCATATGTGCTTTTAGGAATGGAGGGGGGGGGGTTCAACATGGCAAGTGGGCAGGTTGCCAGTAAGATGTTGGAATGGCTCTCAGATAGCTTGTCTGTTCACTGTTGGAGGTGTAAAAGCTTATGCACTTAGTGAGTAGACTCCATTCTGGTGTGTCCAAAGACATTTTTACCTTGTATTCGGGCAGTTGGACTTGAATGTGAAGTTTCAAACAGCTCTCTGCCTTCACCTCATACAGAGCACTCGCTTTGTGTCTGTGGAGGTGCAGAGGTACCATTTAATTCCCTCTCTGACAATCAGTACTTTGGCTTTGAAGAGTGCTTGGATTTGATTGATATGAGCTATCGGGAGAAGGCATCAGGATGTGGACTGGAAATGGGGCGAGACGGATGCTTTTGGAGTGCAGGGGCCCATCTGTCCACATTGATTTGCCCCGAATAGCACCTAACTACTAAATCTTAGAACTTTTGGATTGGGAAAATAGAGCTGAAAACCCTTTTTATCCTGGTCTGGAGTTAAATCTGTCATATGAAGCTTTTGAGGTTCCTAACAGCATCTGTTGCTTGCTTAAATTCATGTTAGAGCTGCGGACTCGCAGTTGCGCTTATGTTCTGATACATTAAACTGTCATGCTCACACAGATAGTGCATTTGAGAATGGCAAGCAACATTTCCTGATATCCTTCCCCATCTTCTTTCCATTTATTCCATGTCCTCTTTCTACTGCACTCGTATATTGTAACTTTTCCAAAGTATACACTTGAATCTTCTCTCGAACATCTACATCAGGTGCATCTTGGGATGCTTGTTGAAAACTTGACCTTTACTTTTCTGTTACAAAATTAGTTTTAACTAACTTTTAGGTTTTGAAATAAGTAAATAAATATTTATATACCGTGTATTTCTCTACAAATAAACATAAGCCTTTATATTTGTAGGGTTTTTTGTTTGTTTGTTTTAGATAATGAGAAAAAAAGAAATTGGCCAATGATGTGTCCAGACATATGACTGGTAGTGTAAATAAATAATGAAATGGTAGCAGAGTAGCATAAACAGGGGAAATTTTCTTTTTCTCCTTTTAATTTTTCCTTCCCATCAAGGATGCATTAAATTGATTAAAAGTGAAAGTAAATACTTACATTGTTACAAAACATTTCTATTTCATATAAATGCTGCTCTTTTGAACGTCTTATTTGCCTAGTAATCCTGGAAAAACAATGCATCACAGTTTCCACAAAATATTAAGCGGCACAGCTGTTTTCAACATTGATAAGAACGTGTTATCATAAGCAAATTTTTAGCTAAGCAAGACATTTATTGAGTAACATTTAAGTGCACACGTTGAAAACAACCACTTCTTAATCACTTTTGAGATGTCATAACCTCATAAACTAGAATTTAAATAATAATTCCTGTGATATTCTGATTTTAGTGGCGTACTGGAGCTAAAATGTTAGTTCAGGCATTTTTCACAGATTTAAAATCTTAATTGTCATTGGAGTCAGTGGGTGCCAATTTAAAAAACCCTTTGCAAGAAATATATTCTCTTCCAATTATAGACAACAAATGTTGTCTCTCTTTGGCAATCTAACAGCAGAAATGGTGGTGTATTTCGTAGTTTGATTATAAGAGATGAGGGTTTTTTTATCATCTGAACAGATTTGAAGAAAATTAGAATTACATTACACTTGTTCACCACTGGATCCTCTGCAGTGAATGGGTGCCATCAAAATGAGAGTCCAAACAGCTGATAAAGACATCACAATAATCCACACGACTCCAGTCCATCAATTAACATCTATTGAACATCCATGAAGTGTGAAACTGCATGTTCATCAAGATGTTTTTAACTTCAAAGCTTTGCTTCCAGCTAAATTCCAAGTCCCCTATCCATAATAATACTTTCTCAAGTGATAAAGACATCTCTTCTTAATCAGGAGAGAAATATGCACAGATCAAGCACTGTTTACGAGGGAAGACAGTCGAAAACCGTTCTAAACAAATAAGTTGGTGGATTTTGACGTGAGGACGACAGGGGATGGACTTTTTCACTGGTGGAACTGTTATTATGGATTATGGCCAGAAGCGACGGTTTAAAGTTAAAATGCCTTAATAAAAGGTTTGTTTTCTTATAAATATGCAGATTTTTGCTCACATTAATTGATGGAGTGGAGTCGTGGGGATTACTTGTGGATTATTGTGATGTTTTTATCAGCTGTTTTGGACTCTCATTCTGACGGCACCCATTCACTGCAGAGGATCCATTGGTGGACAAGTGATATAAGCCTAAATGCTTAATTTCACCAAATCTGTTCAAATGAAGAAGCTACATCTTGGATGGCCTGAGGGTGAGTGAATTTTCAGCAATTTTTCATTTTTGGTTGAATTATACTTTTAATTATTTTATCTCATATTTATTTAAAAATATATTTAAAGTTTTTTTTATTATTATTAAATGCATACACAACATTTATAATGTATTAAATTTTCGCTCAAATTGCCTCAGATTCAGCCTTTACTCATTTCACGCAATGACCATGTGCATAGCAACAGACAGGCCCTTTTACCCTGGGAGCTTTGGCCCCGTTGCACCCTCGTCTTCAGCTATTGCTCTGGGGTGCGTTTCCCAAAAGCATCGTTAGCCAACTATGGTCACAAGTTCCGTCGTTACCCACATAGTTCAACGATTCTGTGTTTCCCGGAACCATAGTTCAAATGAACATTCGCAAACAGCGTCGCAAACTTACGTGGTAGGAACTTCAGCTCTCAACCTGTGGTTAGAAGCATAGTTTCTTGTTAGTAAGACATATGGGCTTAAAAATATACTCTTGGGCACAATAAGCAAGCTATCATGCAGTGCAATCTATATATTACATTCTATCTTAATGTAAATACATTTTAATCTATGTTTGTTTGCGCGTCAACTATGTTTTTGAAGAGAGCGCATGTGCACAAATGCCTAAGGAAACCCCGGAGTATGACGTAAGAGAGAACCCGCGGTGATTCAAACATCAAATAAAGCATAATGACAGGGAACAAAACATTGTAAATTAGTCATCAGGTGCCATGTTCAATACAGCAACATCTTATGGGATGTCTAATTGGTTAAATAGCAGAAGTTATTCCTCCACCACATGCGTGTGACGTCATTAACAATGGCCCTATGTTGTTGAACTAATGTGGTTCAAACTACGGAGATGCGACCGTGTTCGGGAAACAGTCGTAACTAGCTAGTTCGTTTCAACAACAATGCATCGTACTATGGTGGTTAATCAGCGAGTTATGTCGTTGTACGGGAAACGCACCCCTGGTTTGCAAGTTTATGTGCTTATGTCGAGGAGATTCCTTATCGCTTCAACTCTGTCTCATAAGCCTGCGAGTTGTTTTAGTGGCTCTCTAGCTCCCCTCTTATGTCATTTCCACTCAGAGCATGATGCTGGTATAATGGCTATAGTGGCACAGTTGGCACGCAGGAAGAGTGAGACTTGTGAGCTCGGTGGCTGTGGGAGATGCTCCCCGCGGTGGCTGTGAAGCAGCCTTTGATGTGGACGAAGCCATCAGAGCGAGCTTCTTGGCCAGAGAGACAGCCTGGGTGGAGGTTGCCCTCTGATCTCTGTCACTTCAAAGCAGGTGTTCCTTCTTTCTCAGTTCCCCATCCTTTCATCCTTTTAGTCCCTTTACCATTCCCCTCACTTACTGCCTGCTCTCTGTCATCGTCTCAGCCAAGATTCCCACACAGTGACGACAATGTCTTCAGAACTGATGGACGTTTCTGAGACCTTTTTGTCAGACGTTCACATAATGCTCATCTGTCATTTCTCTCTCTGCCTTTCCCACTCATTATTTTTTCCAAATGCAAACACACACACACACACACACACACACACACACACACACACACACACACACACACACACACACACACACACACACACACACACACACACACACACACACACACACATTAAAACCTCCTCCTCTTCTTTTTGTCAGAATCATCATTTGACATTTATGTTGTTGTTGTTCTTGATATTACAGGAATTCATAGGAGATGTTTAGTCACATGTATCTGGCTGTTTTTGAAACAATATTGCAAATCACAGTGTGGCAATAACAATTATGAAAACAAACATTTATGTGGCATTAAAATAGTGTGTATAAAATAGAAAAGTCTCTCATTGTGTAAAGCATATATCTCACAAATGTAACCTTAAAATTAACTTACGGGTATAGTTCACCCAAAACAGATCTATTATAAAAATTTGGAAAGACATATTTTTATGCATATAATAGAAATAGACCAAACAGACAAATAGCACACTGAAATTACCATTTAATATTTGTGCATGCAAGAACTTATACACTAACACTAACAATACACTAACATTTCAAGTTTTGGAGTCAGGAATAATTTTTATTTTATTTTATTTTATTCAGCAATGATGAATCCTGAAATGAATGTCAGTTTCCACAAAAATATTAAGCAGTACAACATGATAATGATAAATAAGTGTTACTTGATCTTGTTGATGTGTCACTGAAGCCTCAAGTAATGGCTGCTTTTTCACCATTGGAGTTAATGACATTTTAAAATAAATAAAAAAATAAAATAGATATTTTAAATTATAATAATATTTCATAATATTACCTGATTTACTGTACTTTTGCAGCAATAATACAGCCTTGGTGAGCATAAAAGGCTTTTCAAATTAATTGTGTTATTTATTTATTTATTTATTTATTTGTTTGTTTTTGCTTGTATTCAAGTATGCAGACTTTTTCTATATATATATATATATATATATATATATATATATATATATATATATATATATATATATATATATTTAAATGTTGTGTCATCCCACTTAAAGTAAATACTGTACGCCTCTTTTTTCCCCTTTTATTGGCCTTGTTTTGTTAATCTCCTCTTGTGACAATCCATTTTATTTGTGTGTTGGGTGGGGAGGTTAAAGCAGGTGAAGCACATCAAAAGGCTGCAGTGTCCTTCACTCTTATTTTATTGGACTGTTCTGAGTCCTCCATGTGTCAGCGCTGGCCTCAGATCAGCCCTGCAGACCCAGAAGGGCAGAGACAGGTCTTTTGAGATCAAACTTACTGTTCAGACCCTGTTGACGTGAACAGGAATCCTTAGGCACGGTGGGTGATATGAGTCTGAGGGAAAAGAAAGATGGACAGGAAGATGGGTGACATGGAACACTTTAAAAGATGTGGGTAATTGAGCAGACAGTGGGAAGTGCTAAGAGACATTTTCAAGTAGAGCGACTGGCGGGTCTTGTACCAAGTTACATAAAAGCTGATTCATTCATTTTGGTCAGTTGCTTACAGAAACGTTCACATTCTATTGCACAGATGGACTGCAGTTGCTGATGATAACAAGTCACATATATCACACAAGCAAGAGTGCTGTTGTATGAAATATCAGCTGGAACATTTATTTTCTAAAGTAAATAAAAAATATGTTTGTTTCGTATCCCACTGACTTTTTTTAAAGCATTAAACTCCATTTATGCTTTATACAATTTCAAGAAAAATAAACACATTTTTATACATTTTATATATATATATATATATATATATATATATATATATATATATATATATATATATATATATATATATATATATATATATATATATATATATATATATATATATATAAATGTATAAAAATGTGTTTATGTTAGTATGCTGATTTTGTTGCTCAATTATTATCGATGCTCAGTTATTATTAATGGTTATTATTATGCCGCCTATTTTTGTAGATTTTTTTTCAGGATTCTTTCATTCTTTGTTTCTTTTTTTATTAACATTCTAAATGTCTTTACTGTTACTTTTGGTGAATTTAATGCATCCTTGCCAAATAAAAGTATTCTTTTTATTTTATTTTCATAAAAATATTAAAAAGCAAAAATGGTTTTCACCATTGATTTTATATATATATATATATATATATATATATATATATATATATATATATATATATATATACATATATATATATATATATATATATATACATATACATATATATATATATATATATATATATATATATATATATATATATACATATACATATTAATAATAATGTTTCTTGAGCAAATCAGCATATTAAAATGATTTCTGAAGAATTATGTAACACTGAAGACTGGAGTAATGGCTGCTGAAAATTCAGCGTTG
Source organism: Cyprinus carpio (assembly GCF_018340385.1). Taxonomy (NCBI): domain Eukaryota; kingdom Metazoa; phylum Chordata; class Actinopteri; order Cypriniformes; family Cyprinidae; genus Cyprinus; species Cyprinus carpio. The sequence continues at coordinate 15,758,687 of NC_056587.1, forward strand.
CCATCATAGGAATAAATAACATTTTTAAATATATATTTAGATATTTAGATATTTTTAATAGAAAACAAGACAAAAATACTGATTAAGAAAAGTTTGTGTGTGTGTGTTGTAGCTACCACACAAGATGAAGACATAAGTTTGATGTTGGATAACAAGCATGGAATACGAACCCACATCTAGTGACAGGGAATAATGCCTCCCTAACTCTCATTTACTTAAAGCTTTCTTGTTTGCACTCTGAATAAGGATCATTTCAGATAAAAGTGATGAGCTATGGCCATTTATGGATCGCCTAGTTGGGTGATTAATGAACCACTTCAGTTCAAAAATTTGGCTTGCACTTAAAGCTTTACGTCTGACCACAATTCCAAACCTCAGGAAATTTTTTATAATAAAATGTACAGTTTGCGTTGAAACCAGTTAATGTTTAAACTGGTTGGAGAGATATTGCTGTTGAAAAAACAGTTTGCTAGCACATCCATTGCCAAATGATTAATTGCAATTTATTGCATCCGGAATAAAGGTGTTTATGTGTGTGTCATGTGTGTGTGTGTGTGTGTGTGTGTGTACTGTGTATATTTATTGTATATATATAAATACATAAACATGCATGTGTATATATATATATATATATATATATATATATATATATATATATATATATATATATATATATATATATATATATATATACACACACGTATGTTTGTGTATTTATATACACATAATAATAATGTTATATGTGTGTATATTCATATAGAATTTTATATATAAGCAAAACATATTTTCCTTAAATATATGGATGCATTTCTGTGTATTTACAGTATATATACATAATAAATATAAAAAATAAAAATAAAAACTCTTTTGGCTGTGATTAATCATTTGACAGTACTAATATATATATATATATATATATATATATATATATATATATATATATATATATATATATATATATATATATATATATATATATATATATATATATGTATGAAAATGTTCTTGTATCTTGTTGTACTTGGGTCAGATATCAGAATTATGTCCTTCATAATGGTGTTGACATGCTTTGTGACATTTGACCTTTTTATTCTTTCAGAAATTGCTGTTTCCACTCCGCTGTGTTCTCTCCTCAACTTCCAAGCAAAATGAGAGTCTATATGTAGGTTCAGCTGCGCTCACTTCCTCTCTTCTAATCTCTGTCTATACTTCTGTCGGATTGTGTGTTTTACTTTATATGCATGTATGGAAATGTGGGTGTGTGTGAATGTTCATTAAAAGAGTCTATTTTTAATCAGTGCTTTGTACTGTAATGTGCAATTAATTGCTCCTTACCTCTTCAAAGTGGACCCGAATCAAAGAACAAAATCCAAATAGACTAAATGTTGCTCTAGGCTTTTATGCCAATGTTAAAATCTTCTTTCCGTCATTTATTGCTGATTCTTGAGTACTGAGACAAAACTGGCTGTGGTTTTGCTTGCCTGTAATTAAATTTGTAACTAAATTAAATTAGTTTCAAACTGATTATTTCTTATAATTTGTATGACAGAGTTAGAATATTACTGTTATAAGAAAAGTATAAACAGAATAAATTAAATGGTACATTTGTGTGAAGATCATCTGATTCATTTCCCAGTCAGTGTTTTGTCCCATGTCTCAAGTCTTATGTTGATCTTTTGCTGCTTACACTGTGCTCAAAATACATGTGTATATTTATTTTTCTAGGGCGCAAATATATAAACTGTGTCAAAAGTGTAACAGTGACATTCTTTTTAGGAACATTCTTTGTAAGGCAATTATTTGTTATAAAGAAACATAATTGGTACATTTCTCTTTAAATAGTGTAACCTGCTGTCTGTGTTTACCAAAAACTAGTATTATAAACTGACATTTGAATGCAGCACTTAACCTACCATTATAGAATACCTGTTGAGAGAGAAAACGGAGTTATTGTTATTATTTGCATAACCATAAAATCATAAACATTTTTTTTAATGAAATATTATTTCAAAGGTTCAGTATTGTGTTGTATTGCACTGCTCTTAATATTCATTATTTAAGTTGATTTTTAATTGTTTATTTGCTTGCTTTTATTAAACAGTACAATGTAAAAACTTGCAATTTCTTTCGCAGTTTTGTTCACACACACACACACACACACTCAAAGCTTATAAAACCTCAGCAGATTGTGATGGAAAGAGAACTGACATACAAATAATAGAAATAATGGGTTTGTACTGGCTCAGTCATTCACCTGCTAATCAATATGAGACAGGAACTTCTTGGCACACTATTCATTCAGAGACAGTAACAAGCTCACTACATTTTCCCCTCAGAGTGATTATTTTATTTTAACTGTCGGATGATCTCTGTAGTGAGCTGAGAAAGTCAATGCAGAATTTGAATGGGGTATAGTTAACGCTTTTTCTGTCCTAGCAGTTTCGGCTGATACATCACTGATGGCTGCTACAGAATGTTAATGCTTAACTGCTGTGTTTATGAATTGCTGTAGAAGCTGGTTAAAGGAATGTGTTGTTAAATTTTAAGTAGAGTAGGACTGCTTTCATTTAAGCATCAGCTCGTCTTTTTTTTATAATACATATATTAATTAATCGTGATGGAACCATGCAGGTAAGTGTGGGGTCAGTAAGTTTCTTTTCTTTTCTTTTCTTTTCTTTTCTTTTCTTTTCTTTTCTTTTCTTTTCTTTTCTTTTCTTTTCTTTTCTTTTCTTTTCTTTTCTTTTCTTTTCTTTTCTTTTCATTTTTAAGAAGTAAGCCATTGCTCCAGTCTTCAATATAGAAGCTTGTTATTAAAAACTTAAAAAGTGGTAATCGTGACTCTTTTTATTATTCAAACTTGTTTCTTGCAATTCTGAGAATTCCGATATATAAAGTCACAATTTTATATATAGATCTATATATATATATATAAACTGAATTGTCAAATATAAACTCTGAGTTGTCAGATGTAAACTCTGAATTACGAGAAAGTGCATCCAAATTGTTTGATAAAAAGTTGTGATTACCCTTTTTTCTTCTTCTTTTTGGGTGTAAACAGACTTCCATACTTCAGTGTCACATGATTCTTCAGAAATCATCCTAATATACTGATTTGGTGCTTAAGAAACATTTCCTTTAATTATCAATGTTAAAAACAGTTGTGGTGCCTAATATTTTAATGGAAACCAGATATTTTTACAGTATCCTTTGATGAATAGAAAGTTGAAAAGAACAGCATTTATTTAAAATAGAATATTTTTTTGTAACATTCTAAATGCTTTGCTTGTGACTTTTGATCAATTGAATGTGTCCCTGCTGAATAAAGGTATTAATTTAACTAACTAAATAGATCTTACTGACAGCAAACTTTTGAACAGTTGTGTATGTGTATCCAAAAAAAACAAAAAACATTTTGTGATATTAAATGTTTGTTCAATGTTTTGTAGCATATGTCCATATTTATCTTCTCTGTAAGAAGACCAAATCTAATTTTGTCCCTCAAAAATCCCTTGTGACAAGCTGGAAGAAATGTAGATGCTAACATGCTTACTATTCTTTCTAAATCCATCTCTGTTTGGTTGCTAAAATGTTGGCTAACTGGCAGCAACAGTACATCAGCTTCTCTTGGCTGTCCCATTTGCAACTCTGTTAGCAGGGGATAAATCTTTGAGTTATTGCTCCTCTAGGCCTCATGAATCAGTGAGCTCACTATAGTGAGAATTAAAGTCTTTCTAATGGGCCGAGCTACTGCAACATATTGCCGTTTGCAATCACAATAGCTACTGAGGCTTGATCAAATTTTGCAAAACAAGTCATTGGAGGAAACACAAATATTAGAACATAATCTGCAACAGGCAATTTGCTAACTTTATCAGGAACCATGCTTAAAATAGTATTAGATGGTTCTAGCCAATCTAGCTGGTCTTGCAGACTAATATAGTATAACAGAGCAGGATTTACGCATACTCATTTATCTATCCAAAGTGTGCATTTAATAGCTACAGCTGCATAAAAAGACATTTAGTAAACATGTCAATGGGGAACATTTGTCATAGCCCTGCATTTCCATCAAAGCTTCCATCATGACGGCAGTCACTTACACAAACATAAATGCAGAAAGCATGGTCAATAACGCGACGTTGTTTCCACTGCTTAGGCAACGGTCAAATTTGTTCCTGACAGATACAGGATGGAATCAGAAAGAGAATGGAGGTGTGTTTGTTATCAAAGATTTCTAAAATGGCTCTAGCTGGCATTGATCGCACAAAAGAACTGCCCGCGTGCAATCGGAGAGAGTGTTTACGCATCGGGTGCTGCAGTTTGGCATCAAGCCTTTGACAGGTTGCCTCTTATCACTGACATATGGATAAATGTCTTCCACCACTTCATAACTTCATAACGTCCAGCCTGCTCACTCACCGCTGCTTTTTAAAGAGCAGCAAAATGTCAGGAATCCCCGTCCATAAGTACAAATATATATATAGGTGCCATATTGTGGCGTGCAGATTTGGAGTGCATAGTGGTAAATTATGTTGTAGATGTGACATTGGTTGTTTTTTTGCATGTCTAATATTCAGGCTTAAATTAGAGGCAAATAGCTAGTCATATTTTGAAGTTTGGGACAGCCATAATTGCTTCAGGATGTAGATTTGATGTCCCTGCACATAAAAAGATGCCTGCTTTCATTGAGTCACCATTAAAAGGCTCTGAAAATACAGCGCCACATCAAACGTCCACATATTTTGGTCATTGATATGTAGATGTGGAGGACAAATGCAGTCTGACAATTATCTGAAATGGTTCACGGCCATCAGAAAGGGACACATCTGAGAACTTTGCACATTTGAGAAGCTTTTTTTTTATAGACAGTTGAAGAAACTGCAAACATATTATTTGATAACTCTGAAAATAGGTCTCTCAGGGAAGAGGTGTTTTCATAATCACATCTTGAGGATGTCAGCAGATTATGCAGTTGGACAACTAGCAATCAAGAGTTAGGAGTGTATTATTATGTTAACATGGGGTGACATCTTTGGCATCACACTAAAATATCTGTCAAAATTAAATGCAATCTGTCATTTCAGTCTTTTTATTTGTTTATTTATTATTAAAACATACTTATGAAAGTCTCCTGAACCTAGTAAGTTCGGTTTAGTTCAGGGAGGACGTGTTTGTTGACTGACTCACTCTAAATCAAACCGTTAAAGGGATACTCCACCCCAAAATGAAAATGTTGTCATCAATCACTTACCCCCATGTGGTTCCAAACCCGTAAAAGCTTCGTTCATCTTCGGAACACAGTTTAAGATATTTTGGATGAAAACAGGGAGGCTTGTGACTGCCCCATTAACTACCAAGTAAATTACAATATCAAGGTCCAGAAAAGTATAAAAGATGGAATAGTCCATCTGCCATCAGTGGTTAAACCGTAACATTATGAAGCGATGAGAATACATTTTTTATGCGAAGAAAACAACACAACACAGAAAACAAACAATTCGTCTCCTCTGTATCTCTCCGCATCACCGTAGCGCCGTTTTTAAGAATATCCGCTGAACGCAAACTGCGGACACTCTTCTGTGTCAGCCGCGACACAATGATACATTTTCTATGTGTATTTACGCTTTGATTTGAACGAAAACTGCACATCCATGCAGTGCGGCTGACACAGAAGAGCATATGCTGCTTGAGTTCAACAGATATTCTCCAAAATGGTGCTATGTTGATGCGGAGAGATACAGAGAAGACAAATTGTTAAATAAAGTCGTTATTTTGGTTTCTTCACCTACAAAAAGTATTCTCGTCGTCATTCTCTTCATAATGTTACGGTTGAACCACTGATGGCAGATGGACTATTCCGACAATGTTTTTCATACTTTTCTGGACCTTGACGGTGTAATTTACTTGGTAGTTAATGGGACAGTCACAAGCCTCCTGGTTTTCATCCAAAATATCTTAAATTGTGTTCCAAAGATGAACGAAGCTTTTACGGGTTTGGAACGATATAGGGGTAAGTGATTAATGACAACATTTCCATTTTGGGGTGGATTATCCCTTTAAGTGAGTTCGAGACTGTTTTGTAAATTATTTTGAGACTGACTCATTAAAAGAATCGGTTCATAAGAGTCATTTGTTTGCTAATCTGAAAACACTGTTGCTTGATATAGATGTCACGTGTGAACGTGCATAATCTGACTTGATTTTAAATTACTGCCTCATATTTTTATTTTATGTCACATTTCCGGTCATTTTTGTGAGGATATTGAAGATTTGATGTTGAAGAAGTGCTAAATGCAATCTGAAATGGCTCATGGTTGGTACAGGGTCAGGCAAGGGTGAGTTAAACAGTACAGTGAATCATGTTGTGCTAACTGTAAACTTTACACAATCTCCTATCTGTTCTATAGCATTTTGAAGAAGTTGATTTAAACGCTACATGACCGCAAACACTAACGGTCAAATAAAGCAAGGTAATACATGATTAGGTGAGGCTGTTCCAGGCAGCACTTTTAAAGGGGCCAGTCAGTAAAGAGGTGGGCATGTACTACACAGGCCTCTTATTCATAATGCATCTATTTGTGCATGTTCGGAAAAGTAAAACTGTCAGGTTCAGTTAGACCTGGCTGGAAGAAGACTGCACCCACGTCCCACTAGGGATATGATTCTGTCCAGTCTGTGTGTTAACACTCTTTTCTGATCTTTTGGCCTCATTTGCAGGCACTAGCAATTTGTCTCACACCTAAAGAACACAGTGCTTAATAATCCAGCGACTTTCTTGGCTAGTCTAGTACAGTGAAAAAAAGCTCAATGTGAAAAAATATCACATATGTTGAGAAAACTTGCCCTAATAAGTGTTTTTGCATGTGTATGCACAATCACAAAAGCACAGGCAACTTTAGAGTAAACCCTCATGCATTATTTAAGTGGTTTAAAGTGTCCTGTGTTAGAGGCAATAACAGCATGTCTGCTCCATAAGATCCATGCTATTTCAAGGCGGACCTTCCAAGAGATCCTTGTATATGCTTTCAATTACAGAGTTTTGTTGAACTAAAGTGCACAGCTTGAGAAAAAAAAAAAAAAAAAAATAAATAAATATATATATATATATATATATATATATATATATATATATATATAATATATTCTAGATGGTGTAATTTGAACGTTTGCAAATTCTTGTCACCAAAATGATGCTAACTAGGTAACCAGAAGACAGCCTTGATGATATATATATATATATATATATATATATATATATATATATATATATATATATATATATATTTAATAAATACATATACTTATAAAAAACAAAACAAAAAAAAAACATTACTGTGAGATCCATTGTTAGAACTATGTAAGAACCATCTTGACCACCATGTTTGACCTAGATTTTTCATCTGGGTAGTACAATTCGGCCCTTTCCTTTTCCTTTGCATCAAAATAAGGGCCCTCACTCAAACTTGCAATGCTTTTATGTAGTCGATATTCAATTAGATAAGATGTAGCATGACAATCAGTTTCCTTTTTTTCTATTTACATTTATTTTGAACATCCATCATTGTGGTGCAAGTTGAAAAAAGGATGAGAAGAATGCATCGCTCTCACCCTGGAATTTGCAAACATTAAAATGACATTCTGTCAGTGTTTGGCGTGGGCAGAGATGTCAAGAGAGACAGGCTGAAGACTAGGCTGTCACTGTATGCAGTCAAGCGCTTATTCATGAAATGGAATTACTTTCTGACAATAGCCAGGCATACTTCTGAAGCTTCCTGCCATTGCTGGACTTTAAATCTCTTAGTTAGCTTGCAGCCTCTTTTTCTCTTTGGTCATGACCATTCTGTCTAGTTACAGGGTGAGTGCATATGATTGCGAAGTGCTTTTCTTCTGTGATAATTTTCAAAAGAAAAAAACAGACAGGAAGTTACATTCCAAGATATGGGCACTGATGTTGCTATGGTTGTAGCTAGCTACTATAATATAAATGTATCATTATTCATGTGCTAAACCATTGTCAGTAAACCTTTGAAACATCTAAAATGTTGTTCTAGCAGTCATTGATATAATTAGCAATAAATATATGTATTTTAGCACTTAGTTGCACTGTTTTTTTTTTTTTTTCAATTAGAAGTAAAATAGAAAACGCAGGTCAAATTTCCTATATTAGATTTCCTAAACTGCACACACTCACACCCCAAACATATATGTAGGTACTTATTAAAAACATGTGTTTTTAAAAATAAACATAACATTCTTCAATACTTTTGTTTTCAGTATGGTGTAAGTTACTTTGTAGAACAAAACGCCCAAGTATCATAAATTTATGTTTACCAGAGACCTTGTACACTTTACTCATGACCTTACACATGAATTGAAAAATCCCATTATAAAAACCCATAGGAAAATCTCAAGAGAAAATGTGGCAAATTAGTCTTCTGGGTTTTGACTTCATGGCTGCAGCATTTTAGAATTTTGCTGTTTATTAGTTATAAATTGGAAGAAAAACAAGAGTTATTTTGTTTCCTTTTTCATTCCGAACAGAGCCGATTCCAGACTGTCATTGACATAAACCCGAAGAGATAATTTACTCAGAATATTTAAACAATGAAACACATCACTCGCTTCTCAGAGACTAAAATTATTATTATATACTGACTTTGGCTGAATGTGAATTTCATTGTGAGGACAGTACAATAGGGCGAATCATAAAACAAGTGAAAGTCATTAAAGCGAATCAAGAACTGTGTATTTTGGGAGGTTTAAGCATTTAATTTAATTACATTTTATTTTATTATATTATTATTATTATTATTATTCAGTTTAATTGTGTTAGGGTGTTTCAATTCAAACTATCGTTTCAATACTTATAGTTTTATGTAGTCAGGGTTTAAAGGCACAATATGTGATTTTTTGCTGCTGCTGGATGGCGCGTATTCAAAATAAACAAAGACCAGGTAGCGTAGTTTGATGACTCCATGACTGAGTGTGGAATCTTGGGAGTTGTGGTATTCATTCCCACAGCCAATGCAATCCGACAGGACTGGGGCAGAAATCATGTTTCCTGAATGAGCTAATGATTTATTAACGTAAAATTCTTTTATAATGCTACTCTGTGCAGTCATCACCGGTCTATTAAAACACATAACATATCAAAGTGTCTTTGGTGTTCCCATATGTTTCTACAAAATCACTGTCGGGTGGAAATCGAGGGGTTCGAGGGGTTATGACATCATTGGCAGGCGACATAATGACGGTCAGTGGGTTCCAGTTTTGGTTTAGTCCCAATTGACCCTATTGACGCAAAAAGAAAGTGAAAGTCATATAGTTTTGGAGCAACATGAGGGTGAGTAAAAGCTCGTAACATTTGTTTTTTTGCTTTTTTCTCTTTTCGTGCTACAGTGACTGAACTGAGTGATGACCTCACATATGGCACATCCACTGCATGGTACCATCAAGCTCTCGCTGGATCCTCTCCTTGGCTATCAATGAAAGGAACGTCTGTACTTACTCAACAGACCACGAAACAGCCATTGTTGTTTAAAAAAAGGTGCGCTCATTCGAAACTGTTGCGTTCGTTCAAAAAAGTTGCATTCGATCCTCGGTGGCTGTGCTGATTTAATCTAGCGAGTCTAGTGTCTCGTGTCCCAAGTTCAAAGACACAGGTAGTGACGATTCTCTCTGGCAAAACAGTGATCAGCATGGTTTACACGTCACATTTTGGTGACGGTACGGTTCGCTTGGAACCTTAGTCAGACACTGTCACAGATACTACTTATTAAAGTCCATTTACCGTTTATAAATGACTTTCTAGTCTCCAATCAGCCTCTGAAAGGCAGGGATGTTCCTTTAGTTTTTTTTTTTTTTTTTTTTTTTTTTTTTTTTTTGATAACTAGAAGGGCTGTTTTTTTTTATCATCTTCCAATTGTTGTTGTCTCTTCAAATATCCGTCATTCTATTCGATCAGGCTGTGTGCATGAAAAACGCAATTTGATCACATTAGTAATCATAAGTATTTGTACATATAGTGTTATTTTAGCACATATTTGTTTTCATATATTTTGCATAGACACTGAAACATATATTATTAACATATTGGAAGCAATTTAAAGTTGTTAATTTTACATATGAACCATTTGAAAATGTCTACAGATCCTTTTTGGTCAACCCAGGCTCATGGAAAATATGTGCCTGTGTTGACATATTGGCAAAAATTTTACTTTTCTTCTTGCACGTTTTGCAACAGTTGTGAAATGTCCAGTGAGTGGTGCTAAAAAGCATTTTAAATTTTTCTCCGAAAAATATGTGTGACTGCTGCAGCATTTTATTGTGTTGCTTCATGCACATATGCCAGCAGTTTGGAAATCAAATGTATAATGATTCTCCCTTTAGTTAATGTTTTACTGCTTTTGAAAATAACAACTTACACTAAACCTTACCCTAAACCCAGTTGATAGTGTTAAAGAAAAAATAAATAAATCTATATTTGCTGAAGCAACCATGCCATTTTACCTGTTTTTTTTTACTCAGCTCTGAGCTCTTTTGTCGAACTTTGTTTCACTGGACTCGTACCAAAGGATCGAGTGCTGTATCAGGTGAGCTACTGAGCAATCTTACCTTTGTGTTGGAAAAGCCATACATATGGAGATCAATATGAGATGCAAACATGAAAATATAGTAGTTTACATATCATGCACTACAGTATGGTAAGAGTGTTTTGAGGTGATAACGTAAACGCAGTACTGTTCAAGTAACCGGCCGAATGTGAGTCAATACAATCATATATGTTTCAATGCTAAAGGTAAACTTTACATATAAATACCTGGTAAAAGTAGGATTTCTGAAAACATGCCACACTCACATAAGGTTGAACTAGAATGACTCTTCAGCATTAGAACTTGCTAGTGCTCTGATAAATGTAAAACAGGTGGATGTGTGTAACATAAACAGTGATAAATGTTTACAGCCTGGAATGTGTGTGCTTGCGTGTGCTTTCTATCCACTGTTGAATGCTACAGCACGTTTTTTGTTGATCAGTGCACTTCACTGCTGTTAGTTGATGGTAGTCCTAGCCTGACCACTTAATTATAAGCTCTTTCTCTTGTGGCTCCTGCATTCAGTCCTCATCAGAGCAAGCTATTACCTGGCCTAATTACCAGACAGCCAAGCATAAGTCAGCAGCCACTGGGAATAACCAAGCCTGTCCTGTGAGACAGAGTGACCCTCACACCCCTGAAAAATATTTCCATCTATTTTAATAGAGCTTTACATCAATTCAGCCAGCACACGCATGCAGGCTTGCTGAAGATTAATACCATATAAACCATTACCATAACGCACATAATGTGTCTAGAGATAACATGCAATAATTTCTTTGAATACCCACAAACTCATTGCAGAAATGGAATATACAGCCTTTGCCAGTCTGTCTGAAATTAGTCAATTAAAGGTTCTAGCATTTAACACACACACACACACACACACACACATTTGTGTGTGCATTTATTTGATAATGTATTTGATCACAGTAAAAAAAAAAAGTAATGTTGTGAAATATTTTTACAATTTAAAAATAATTGCTTTCTATTTTAATATATTTTAAAATTTAATTTATTCATGTTGTGGCAAAGCTGAATTTTCAGCATCATTACCCCAGTCTTCAGTGTCATTTCTTATTTTTTTCGGTGTTGAAAACATTTTTCCAGGATTCTTTGATGAACATAAAGTTCAAAGAACAGCATTTATTTGTAAGAATGTAAAAATCTTTCCTGCCACTTTTGGTGGATTTAATGTGTCCTTTTTGAATAATAGTATTAATTTATTTCAAAAATCTGAGAAACTCCAACTGTTAAATCTTAAAAATATGTATTTCCTTGTTTAAAAAAAAAAAAAAAAAAAAAATACAGATGTTCAGTGTGGTCTCAGACTTTTGAACCACACTTGAAAGCTAATAAAGGTGTTCCATTATAAGCTTACATTACTAATGATAATTTAAATATTTTGTCACACACTAAATGCGAAACAAATCAGTTTATCTTTTTATAACACAAGGAAAAATTAATTCCCATACACTCAATCTTGACTTAATTAAACAGTGTAATTAATTAATGTAGAGCTTTAAAAGCCGTTGTTTAAAAATGTGTTTTGAAATAGCATCAGGCAACTGTGGCATAAAGATACATTTATGCATGACTTTTTTTTAACAACTCTTTGTGAAAACCTCCGTACTTTTTATCCACCATCATCATTTGATTTGTTCTCATGTGTGTATAATGAAAAATAACTATTTCTAACTCAAGTAACTGTAAAACTAGGACAAAGCAAGAAATGACCTACAGTACAAATATAAAGAAGTATTAAAATAAATGTTGTGTTCTCGCTCTCCTGCTGTGTGTGTGTGTGTGTGAGAGAGAGAGAGTGTGTTCGTCAATCTAAATGAGTGAAGCTGTTTCATTTAGATGAGTTACATTACAAAGACCAAAACAGCTGCTGCAGAGTACCTGACCAATTCATTATTCGTGTGTTATTCAATTACAAAACAAAGAGAGTGTCTCTGGATTTTCATCATAACAAATTACCTCCAAACAAATAATTAGTGCTGGGAATAAATATGTCATATTTCATTATGACACAACATGCCAGGAATGTGCCCAGAAATACCAAGAGTTCTGCTCAGTTTGTCCACTCTGAAATTGTGTTTGTGAGCATGTGTGCCACTGCCAGGCATTTTCACTAGAAGTTTTACTACCAGTTCCTCTAAACTTCTCTTAAGCGCTTAGCTCACTGAACCCAACTGGGAATGAAAATCAAGCGACATTCTCTTGACTTGTCTGGGTTTCTAAAACCTTATTTGAAAATAAGGTTTCAATCAATAGAATAAACCATAATAGGCACTATTTTTGGAGTGCTGAACAAAAATTCAGAACACATAATCCTATTATGGAGACAAAAGGTTAAGTGTTTGAAATTCTGGACCAAACTGTGGACATCCACACTAAGCAGAAACAAAGTCTGAGCATCCTTGCGTGTATGAATTTGAAGCCTCATTGAATTTATGATATGTGGCGATTATATGTAAACTTTAATCACATTCCACCCTCTTATTAAGCGAAACCCTATCAGATCATTTGTCGTATGCATTCCTGCAGGGCGAAGGGTGATCATTTCCATATGAATGAGCAGCCAGACATTTTTTTTTTTCTCTAATTATGCTGCAACACAGACCTTATTTCCAAACTAGAGGCCCAGTTTATTAAAACAGTCTGTTATACAACTGCGCATAATTAACTGCAAAAAAATTGGATTTTAAATTTTGAAAGCACCATATGAACAATTAATGTTCTAATCAACCTTTTTGAAACACAGTACTTAGTTTATTCGGAATAGGCCTTCTGTTTGCATAATGAACACAGCTGAAATGGAGTCAGACAACAACGAATGAACTAATGAAGAGCGTGCAGAACCCAGAAAGAGCAGGATTCACTCGGCCCATGTATGTAGTTCAAACCGAGTAGAAAATGCTTGGTGAATATTAATATAAATGAATATGTCATTATAGTTAGTCTGAGATCTTATTCTCATAATGTTGTTTTTTTTTTATTTAGTTTTTTTAATGGTCATTAAAAACAATTTTTTCCAACTTCATATGGTGAATTCGCTAAGAATGAATTGCATTCACTGGCAGCATTGTTTATTTGCATCATGAGTGCGACCCAGACACCTGAATCATATTTTTCAGATGTTAAAATTACCTTTGACTACACCGTGACTAGGTATATGCCACTAGGTTTTCCAACATTTGATGAATAAACCCTGCCATTATCAACAGAAAATGTAAAGTGTTTTGTTATTTTTGTTGAAATTCTGAGTTTCATCGTCTCTTGAACATAGTTACCAAACAAGCTTGTTACAGAGATATTATGAAACAGCTAAACTCACTTATTATTATGATTATCCAAGGTCTGATGGATTTATAATGAACTAAGAAGCAAACAGGCAAATCCTAATACTTTAGAGAGAGCATATGATAACTCTAAAAGCTCCACTACATTAGTTAACACCCTAATTACTATTGATTCAAAATCCTTGCCTTTATAATTTAGATGGAACCCAATACACTGCACATAATCAATGTTGCCATTTGTCCTTTTGAGGACAAACACATAATTTTTAATTTATTAAAAATTCCCTCTTATGAATCTGTGCCCTAAGGATAAATTAGATTTTTATTGAATGCACTTGATGTTTCAGGTCTGTTAAAAAAAGGTGCAAGGTGCTAGTCAGGTGTATAATTTGGAATTAGGGCCATTGTAGGTCCAAGACTGAAAAAGCTATACACTGATACAAATATACAGATATTGATCTAAAGATAATGTATAAAAACTGGGATCCAAAAGTCTCCCACTATGTGTTTTATTTTACAGTTTCTTAGTGTTTTCATTTGCTTTAATGACAGCAGCACGTGACTAAAGTAAAGTTCCTATTAAAGGTGACATCGAATGCCCATTTTTCACAAATTGGTATGATTCTTTAGGTTCTTCATGAAATGTATTTAAAACTTTGTTTAAATTGCTCAGTGGTCGTGTAAAACAAGACCCATTTTACCTTGTCAAAAACAGTTCTGTTCACAGCGACCTGTTTCGATGCATGTCTCTTTAAATGCTAATGAGCTCTGCTCTCCCCGCCCCTTTCTGTTTACGTGTTTTGGGGATAAAAACAAAGGAGTGAATGTATTTTTATCAATGTAAGGTGCTTGTGTCCACACACTGCTAATACACATTTATATGCAAACAACATGTAAAAGTTAATTTTGCATCTGATGTCCCCATTGTGTATAGGATCATGATATCATGACAAATAAAAAGGTATCTGTCCTCGAGGTTTTTTTTTTTTTTTTTTTTGTCTGTTTGTTACACAGTTATTGTGTGACTTTGGAAGGCTTGAAATATAGCGCACAAGTCATATGGACCAATTTTATGATACTTTTAGGGTGCATTTTTGAGCTTAAAAGGCCCAGTCTCTGTTATTTTTATTATAATGAAAAAGAATGGAGACTGGGCTGTTAAGCTATAGGACATTCTTCAAAAAATTTACATTCTTTGAGTAAATGAAGACATTTAACGTTTCTTGTTTTTAAGTCTTTGGAAGCATATCTCCTCTTTCAGCAGGGCTCCTGTATCTCAGCTAGAGGTAAAAGTAAGAGGAGAAAATAAAATAAGATCTAAGAAGATCAATAAATGTTTCATCAGATTTAAAGGATGGCATTACGCTGAGCTTTATGGCGGCTCTGACACAGTTTCAGGGTGGTCAAGTCCTTGGGAATTTAAAGAAAAGTTTATAGCGCTGTAAACATGCTACCATTCTCTTTTCCATTTCATCCACATAAAGTGCGGACAGATCAGTAAATCTGCAATGCATGGAGGTTATGGTTGCTACCGTCTGTCTCTCTCTCTTCCACCAGTGCTCCTCATCCACATTGATGTCCTTCACATTATTATTCTAATAGGGCCGATTTATCCTCTGATGTTTGAGTTGCTGTACAATTGCTGTAAAGTAAACATAATGCTCACACATTATCTCAGCGCTGTGTTTATATTGCTTCTGATCTGGCCCGTGATAAGAGAGCACAGCAGTCAAAGTGCACAAAAAACAAAACAAATGATCCCTTTCGCTTACTCGACGCAGGGTGATATAAAAAAATAAAAAAAATACAAACAGATTACTGCATCTGTGTTTGTTGAAAACATTAGATACATGATAATAAGCAATGCAATTCAGCATGTCATTTGCTTAAGTTCCCATTTAACTCTTTTAATAACTGTGTTTATCACACAGCACCTTTTATGAGATTGAAGCCTAAATTCTAATGAGGCAACTGGCAAAAACAATCTCTCTGAAATAAAAGAAATCTTTGGAGTTTTTTTTTTTTTTTTTTTTTAACAAATGTATTCGTAACAAATGATGAATGTTGACTTTGAGTTCATTAAATCTACATTTACGTTTAAAAATAATTGACTGCTGTTCTTATGTTCACCAATTTTGCATTTATTTGATCAAACATACAGTAAAAAACAGTGATATTATGAAAAACTGTTGTAATATATATTAAATGTAATTTATTGCTGTGATGCAAAGCTGAATATCAGTAGCCATCAATCCAGCTTTCAGTGTCACATGATCCTTCAGAAATTGTTCTAATTTTTGCTGATTTGGTACTCAAGTGACATTCATTTTTATTATCAATATTGCAAAACAGTTGTGCTGCTTATTTTTTAATTCAAAATAAATCAATAAATTTTTCTGTTGAAATTGATCTTTTTTTCAGGATTATTTGATGAATAGAAATTTCAACAGTTGCATCTTTTCAAATGTGAAACACTCTCAACATTATCATCATCACATTATCATAAACATCAATAGTAAGTTAATATAATAGTGGACAGTCAAAAAACAAAATCTAGAAATGTTTTCAGTTCATATATTAAATTCAGATGAGCAATTTAGGAATTGAAATGGACACCTCATCCCAACTCCCCGAGGGGGCAAATAGCATCTAGCATTTTCTGTGACAAAGCAGCTGGAGTCGCAATAACAGGATGGTCAGACTGAATCATTTGAGCCCTGGGGCTCCATGAGGAGGTTTTTTTACCCATAGAAGAATGATCCAAACTGAGGAGGAGGTGGAGGGAAACCTGCAGTGATGGCTTTGCCCATCCTTATTTTCATATTCCAAACCATGCTTTCTATGTGTACCATGGCTTAGTCTGATACAAGGATTGGATGCTGTGCAGGAGTGTGATTGTTTTGTTGTCGGGAGGCAACACAGATGGGAGACTTTTTTTTTTTTTTACAGATGAGTTGATAAATGAGGGGATTTCCAATGTTTAGCCTCATCATCAGATGCACATGGAGAAATGAAATCTGTGCACCAGTTTTAGTGCCATTAAATGAGAAAATGACCCAAATATTAAAATCCACGTAGTCTGTAATTCCCATTTCAGAACAATATCAGCAAAAATAGTGTATGATTTGTTGGTCAGTTTGTGAATTTGTGCCAACTAGGAATTTATCACATAGTTTACAGTGTCCCGTCCATTTGGTGGCAGTTATGTGATCTTTTAAAGAAATCCAGGTCATTATAGACCTAAAAATTAAAATGAAATGCGAAGGATCGGTGTTTTTAATTATTTAAAGGAGTCGTTTTAAATATCCAAAAATGAAAATCTGCTGAAAATGTACTCATCCTCTGGCCATCCAAGATGTAAATGAGTTTGTTTCTTTAGCACAATAGATTTGGCACAATTTAGCATTTCACCACTTGCTCACCAATGGATCCTCTCCAGTGAATGGGTGCCGTCAGAATTCAACAGTAATTCAACAGTTCAAACAGCTTATAAAGCCTAACAATAATCCACAAGTAAACCACACAACTCCAGTCCATCATTAAGCCTTCTGAGTCTTGTTGTCCTCCCACATCAAAATCCACCAACATATTTGTTTATAACGGCTTTGAGCTGTTTTCGCTTGTAAACAGTGCTTGATCTGTGATTATTTCTCTCCTGGTTCAGACGAGACAATGAAAATGCCTTAATGATGGATTTGTTTCTTACAAACATGTAGATTGTCACTTCACAAGACATAATTACTCATGTGGGTTACTTGTGGATTATTGTGAAGTTTTTATCAGCTGTTTGGACTCGCATTCTGACGGCACCCATTCACTGCAGAGGATCCATTGGTGGGCAAGTGATGTAATGCAAAATTTATCCAAATGTGTTCCAATGAAGAAACAAATACATTGGTGTACAGTATAAAATTACATAAAATAAAAACAAGTGTTAGAAAAAAAAAAAAAAGACATGTTAGAAATGCCATATCTAGTCCAGGCTCTGTTCAAGACATTCTTTTATTAGACATTATGGAGCTTGTGTGTAGCCAACGTTTCTTTGTTTGCACAATTTATAGAAAGTACCTCTTTATGTAATCCATCTCATCTGCTGTCGGAGAACCCCAAGACGCTGACTGTGACAGGCTGAATGTTCTGGGCCCTCCTCTGTGGATTCTCACACCACGTAACTGACTGTTGTTTGGATTCATAAACAGAGTGATTGAGTGCTGCTGGCAGCCCGGCTGCCATTACAGCCAGTGCTAGCTGAAAAACGACAGCGAGGACTAGCAGCGAGGGAAATCACGCCGCTGTCCCGCTGACAGCTCCTAATCATTTCCTGTGTTTGTGATCTTAGTGGCCCTTTACCGCTGCTGTCCATCACCCATTACATTTGTGTAGCACAATTGTTTTCACTGAATGATGATATATGTTTGAAAAAATCCCCTGAAATATCAGATTAGCTTTGGTGCCAGCACATGCAAAAAAAAATATATTTTACAACTTTGTTACATCAACTCATCTGAGAGAATTTCTTAGGTCCAGAATATTTATGAACACTTCCAGATACTCAGATCACACTTGCTGATGTCTGAAATGATTTTGCATTAGGCACAACAATCAAACCAAGAAGCACCTGATTTTTTTTTTTTTTTTTTTTTTTTTTTTTATTTTGCAATTACTTTTAACCATCTGGCCCCAAATTTTTATTTTATTTATTTATTAATTTTTAAATGGCAATTTATATGTTTTTGTTTGTTTGTTTGTTTGTTTGTTTGTTTTTGTTTGTTTTTTATTATTGTTTATATGAGTTTTTTAATACATGTATGCATTTAACAGATGGTTTTCCAATGCAGCTTATAATGTGGGCCTCTTATAATAAAGTCAGTTTTCACTTCATCGGTTTTATGTAACATTTATTTTAAAATTTTAAATTGCATTTAAGTGCCATTTATTTAGATGTTTTGATAAGTGTGGCTAATATGTTCAAATACTTGGGGCCATTGTATTTAAACTGGAAGGGCATATAGCAAGTACATGCAGTGTCCTGGGATTGCTATTATTAGTTTCGGTACAGCTGTGAGGGCAATGAATGATGCATTCACAGCTGGAATAAAAGCCATGGCAGATAATGAGCAAGGACAGAGCATGTTTTCATAGATGCTTAATAAATGCTGATTAAATATTCATATGCAATTTCTGTGTTCAAAGAACAGATACATGTGAGCTGATTTCCACTTGAAATCATTCACTTGAATGTGTTACCCTCTAGATATCCAACAAATTTCAAATCCAGCATGTTGAAGATATTTCAAATGTAGACCCCAACTTGCCATGAGGCCTGCCTGAGGGCTCTATTTAATCGGCTCTAAATGCCAGTGATCACTGCATCCTCTCTCCTTCCGTGTCAGGAAAGATATCCCTAGTGTTTTAGTGCTGCAGCATTTTTCCCACAGTTGATGCTGCTGCAGGTATATAATGAATAAACCCAAAACCGGGAGGTTATAAATCAAACAAGCTCTATTTAGCCTATATATTCATTTAAGACATTTTGTACTACTATTTTGTAATATTATTAAAAAAACATCAAACTTAAAATGCAGAGATAAAAATAATACATGGCATGACATAAAATATAAGATTAAAATGATTCAAATACATTGTTATATTAAATATAATAATAATAATATGCATATACAAATGTATTATTTGATTCAAATATTTTGTATGATGCAAGTACATTATTATATTTAATATAATAATAATAATAATAACAATAATAATTAACATGATTAATACCGTGTTATTTTTATTAATATTTTAAATATTAACATTTTATATACCCTTCCAATCAAATATATATATATATATATATATATTTTTTTTTTTTTTTTTTTTTTTTTTTTTTATTTTTTTTTTTTTTTTTTTTCAGCAAGGACTCATTAAATTAATGAGTGACATTAAAGATTTTTAGTTCAAAAAAATATTCTTTTGGACTTTCTTTTCATCAAATTTTTGAGGGAAAAAAGTATCAAGGTTTCAACTAAATCATTAAACGGTTTCCCACATTGATAATAATCAGAAATGTTTCTTGAGCACTAAATCAGCATATTAGAATGATTTTTGAACAATCGTTTTACACTGAAGACTGGAGTAATTGCTTTTGATCAAATAAATGTAACCTTTGTGACCATAAGAGATTTCTTTCAAAAACATTAAAAATCTTCCCGACCCAAACTTTTGAATAGTATACATTTTTGGAATAATCATTTGTAGGCAATAATGCTTTTTTACAAAAAGAGCTAGTGGTTTCAGCATTTGCCAGCAGATGCAAACAAGACCATGCTAACCAGCTAAACCTCGCATTGACTCGACAATAATGGTACATACAGTAATACTCATAGACTTTTCATTACTATTTCTAAATTCACCACATGCAATGACCAGACAAATCTGCTCAACTTTACAATTAGTGTGTCGTCGATGTGCTTGACCCTGTAATTTCTTCAACAGTATATTTACTATTTCAGCTTAATTAACTCAACCACAGTCATGTAAATATAAGCAATTCATTAAAGAAGTATTCATTAAAAGTAATAAAGTCTGAATTCTTCTAGAGATGGGAAACCTTCACTGGAAATTTTGATTAAGATACAAGGGTGTGCTGTGGCTTTTATGGTGATTCTGTGACTTTTAGCATCAGAGATTTGAGGGAGCCTAACAGCCTCAAAGAGGTAGCGTAAGGACCGAGTCATCCGCTGTTTTGCTTTGAAGAACCCACTTTTGCCCTTGTGCTCCATCTGTCATCATCCCCTTCCATTGACAACGCATTAATCGCAGAGGCTCAGAGAGGCTTTTACCCAAAGTCTCTTATTCTTTACCCTTGGCATCGTGCCGCTGGTTCAAATCCCATCGGCATAGTGCATGTTCGTTGCTGTGGAAAAGTGGTTTGTTAATGTGTGTAGCAGGGCCCGTATTGTACTGTATATCTACCGGATTTCAGTGCAGATGTGTCAACACAAGTCCAATGGGAGCTCTAATCAGAGCAAGAGTGCACTCGAGGGCCACGCAGACTCGTTTGCTGCCGGCTAGAGCTGATAGATGGGCCTGCTGTGGACCCTTAGACTGGGCTAGAGCGGTTCCGCCCCCTTCCTGCTAACCCAGCCTGACATCTCTACGGCCCACCTGCACCTTATGTGTCCGTGTGGCCCTGACTCATTGGCACGCTCCAGAGAGCCTGACAAAAATAGCCTCCACACCTCCTTTTATCACACTCTTCTGATTCATGTGTTTATTTGTGTGCAACCGATAGTGGACTGTGATGTACTTTTTGCGAATCACGCTTGGTTTCTCTCAAAAGCGTACAGTTTGAATTGTGGGCAGAGCGATAACCGAGGAGTCCGAGATGTGAACTTCTGCCATTTCTTGCACTCAAGGCATATATGCTTGAAAGCTTTCTTCGTTTTATGGTTTCTTGGTTTGCATTTATTTTAGACTGGCAAATTTGCAAATTGCCTCAAGGGGGGAAATGGATCAAATAATGCAATTTACACTGTGTGTTTCATTAGTTGTGTGATTTCTAACAACACTTCAGGGGATGTTTATTGTATATGGTCCGTGGTAACATAGCAACACGGGAAATGGCCATATAATGTGAATGTTAGAGGAACTGTTCATCCATCACCTGTGTAGGGCTGATATTTTCTCTCAAAATCTTCAGTTACTTGAAATGGATCTGTTTGATATATTCAGTCTTGATTTGCCTGATCGCTCGTGGCAGCCAATTAAATTGAGTTATCCCTGCTGGGATGGTTTTAGTGTGACAGATCTGTGGTTGTTTCAGCAGACAGAAGCTCCTGCATGTGGTGGAAGTACTCTAAAAATAACTGTAGAAAAAGTCAACAATACCTTGTTGTTTCCCGTGCTGACAGGGCTGTAAAATTACAGTATTTACAATACTGTAAAGGATCACATTTGTTCCACTGATGTAAATGTAGTCTTTGTGCAGCTTACTTTTGATATAATGTCACTGAAATAAAAAAATGTCATTGTTTATTGTTTAGTCTGGTAAAGGGCAGCCTGGGGCAGTGTAGTATAATTGCAAGTGTAATGATAATAATAATAATAATGTAATTAGTATTTATAATTATATTAAAAATAAACATAAAATTTAACAAAATAAAACAAATTTATAATTAAATAAAACTAAACAAACTATTAATTATATAGAGCAAAAATTATAACTAGCAAAAATTGACATAACTAAAATATTTGATGATATAAAAGTCTAAATTTAGGAGGGATACTGAAAGAACCAAGTTTGCTGACATTGGGCACTGACCCGCACCCCACCACCACCACCACCAAATACAACCGTCTATACACTGTTTTGGT